>NC_091963.1:85039270-85136770 GCF_031021105.1 Erythrolamprus reginae
ATTCCATGACTAATACCCAGGTAAGAACCGTTGAACTGCACTGGCCAAGAGACAGCATTGACAACAATTTTTTTGATAGATGGCAAATTGGTTTGGCTAGTACATGAGTTTTTATATATATTGGGGGGTTATAATTGAGATTTTTGGGTCTGTCTGTCCTTTATTTTTTAATTCTGTTGCAAGATTACTATTATGGTCTGCAAGATTGTGACTAGCCCTAAAGGTAAAGGGGAAACACAAATCTTAGGAGTTTGTCCCCCTGGTGTTGTCTTCCTGATATAATCCTGTCAGTCCAACTTTGTCAGTTTCAGCACTTGGTTTATGCTGTTTCTCTTCTTATTCTGGGAAGGTGAGGGGCTTCCTACAATATCATTACTTATTTGGCTTTTACTTCCCTTGTAGACTCCATAAAGTAAGATCTCTTTAACTATTTTTCAGACATTCACAAGACACACACACACGCACACACACACGGAGTGTCACGGCAGTATCTAAATTTGATAAATAAAATGAAATAAACACACACACATAAATCTATATACTTATGAATACATGTCTGTAATAAGTGACATTACAGTAATAGTTAAACAGAACTTTCACACATCAAGTGAAATCAGAAGCTACAAAGTATCTATCTTACCAGAAATTAATAAAGGTTAATAAATTAATAAAGTTTCCATGGAATGATACACCTTACTTGGGTTATTTTTTCTCCCACAGAATAGGCACCAATCCCACTTCTATTAAGTGTCCATGTGGTGCTTAATGTTGATGTATTTCTTTCCTACCTTTTAGAATTTTAACTAACACAGAATGAATCACAATTAAAATTTATGCACATAAATTTGATAAATGAATAAATAACATTATTGGATCATTCAAGCATTTATCCATTAAACAGGATCCACTCAAAAGAACAATTAAAAACAGAACAGAAAAATGATTTTTCTTGGTAAATTATCATGGCTGCTTAACTACTTTGCCTTGATTTACTATGTGTAGAAATCAGTACTAGAAATAAGAAGTAGCTTTCTGGAATATGTTCAACATCCCATCACTACTGTTTGACAATTTATAGATATAACAATAATTCTTAATAATACTTCTCACATGGGAATTTTGGAATATGCAAAATGTCCAGTCTTAGGTACATTTAATTATAAGTGTTGAATTGAATTCAGTGAGTTGAATCCAAACACAGACCTATCTAGAGAAGACCTATTTTAATCTGAAGACTAAACCTATCACTCAAATTTGATTTTACACTATTACACTTTGTCTAGTTATTGGGTTTAGAATTGGGACATTATTTGAAAGACTATTCAGAAAAAAATGATAGACTAATATGGGAATTTTTTTATCAGGATATAAAAGTAACCCTCCATCATCTTGGGCTCTAAGGGATACTGGTGATGAAAGCTCCTTTTTTTCAAGACTCAGGAGTGAATGAAAATAGACCTATCTTTCTCTTTGGATGTTTCTTTCACCAAGTAAATCAATACTTCCCCACAAGGTGCATCCATTAGGATCCAAGAAGGCAAAGTGTGTCCTTGCCCTGCTTAGGAGCCTTTGGTAGCAGCAGAAGGGGTGTTGTCTTCATCATCTGACAGGCACGACAAATCCCCCGCGCTCTCTCCTTCCTGCCCACAAATGAAAAAGCTGCGCACACCCCGGTGCAGGGGCGAAATGCCCGCAGGAGCCACCGGCCGCCGGCAAAGATGTTGTACTGGAATGAGGAAGTGGAGTGGCGAGGGGAGGGACTGAGAGCGGAGCTGCCTCCTGTCGCTCTGCTTGGCCGAGGAGCTGCTGCACATGGAAGTGGAGAGATCTGGGCGAGTTCTTTGCATCCAGCTCCGTCCAGAGCAGGTACCGTATCTTCGCGCCTGAGCGCGCTCATCTAAATTGGTCCCGTCTTATTCTGCTTTTCTGACAGATAGCGATTTTCTCTTTCTTTCTTTCTTTCTTTCTTTCTTTCTTTCTTTCTTTCTTTCTTTCTTTCTTTCTTTCTTTCTTTCTTTCTTGCCTTTTCTCTCTCTCTCTCGTTTGTCTTCTCTCCCTCTCTTTCGTTTATTCTCTCTCTCTTTCGTTTGTTCTCTCTCTTTCTCTCCCTTCCTCCCTTTTTTCTTTTTCTTCT
Source organism: Erythrolamprus reginae (assembly GCF_031021105.1). Lineage (NCBI taxonomy): Eukaryota > Metazoa > Chordata > Lepidosauria > Squamata > Dipsadidae > Erythrolamprus > Erythrolamprus reginae. Next base: position 85,041,405 of record NC_091963.1, read on the forward strand.
TTTTTCTTTTTCTTTAGGTGCTGTTTACTCTATGACTGCAAACTTTTTTAGAAGGGTGAAAAAGCAGAAGTTTTATTGAGTAGTGAGAAGCAGACGGAGAAGAATGAAGTGCGTGCGCTTCCAAGAAGTGCTACATCTCTCTCTCTCTCTCTCTCTCTCTCTCTCTCTCTCTCTCTCTCTCTCTCTCTCACACACACACACACACACACACGTATAATGAACAAATGTCGCGATGGATTCTCTATTCGAAAGAGGGAAAACTTTTCAAGCGCCAGTCTGGCTCTAAAGTTGAGAAGATGTTTGTTTCTTTCGCCGAGTTTACTTCTTTTTCTTTTCCCATTATAAATTGACCCTTTAATTGTAATCTGCGAAAAAGAGATTGTGAAGTTTTGCTCTTGCTCCCAAAATCCTGAATTTCTGCAAAGGAATTTCTGAATTCTTGCATTTTAAACTCTATGGAAAAATGCTAAGAAATTCAAAACAAATTCAAAACTGAAGGGCTGAGTGGCGGACTATGAAAAACATGAAACTGTAAAAAATAAAAGCTATTTTCAGAAATATTTTCTGTCATTAATTGGAATAATTTTCACTCTTTTTAAGATGTTGCAGCCCCCCAAATAGAAGAAGCAGAACTCCCCCCCCCGAACTTTATAATTACACTCTCTCCCACTCCCACCCCACCCCCAAAATACAGAAGTAAAAAAAATCAAGGATTCTTAGCATATTGAAATATTGGGCATTAAATAAACAAGTTAAGTCCCAAATTTCCACAAAATGCCCATATAACACTTTGTTTCGAGTCAGACCATCAGAGTCCCATGATCAGGCATGCACTTCCAGTGGTAGCTATAAATAATCTGTTAATGCTTATTCCACAAGAAAATTAAAATTAAGGGCTCTTTGAATTTATATATTAAAGACTGAAAACAAATGAATTTGGCACAGTAATGAAAACATTCCCAAATACTGATAGCATATTTTTAAACTTATTTATTTTCATTTTACTGGGGGGGGGGGATCTCCTTTTTTCTACTAATGGCTGCTTATAACTAGTAAATAAAGTTATGTTCTGGACAGTACTGAAATATAGCATTTTATGCTCTAATCAACAAATTTAGTTATTGAAAGAAAGGAATATTTCAGTTTTCTGATTAGGAATACATTTACCCCAATAGAGAATTTGCATTTCTAAAATTGTATTAAGACTGAACCAAAACATAAAATTAATTCAGAATATAACAATTAAATCTGCATTTTAAAAACAGAATTATTGTACAAAGAAAGCTTACATTTTATGGGCAATGCAATGTAGCTCTACTAATCTTTCTTGATATCTTTAAATATAAAACAACAAAAAAGTGAGTAATCCACTGTGCTTATCAGTAAGGCAGTAGGTAAAATACATGATTAGCTGGGTAATAAGCATTTCTTCCATATGCAAAGCAAGATTAACTTTAGAAATTCAGCCACTAAGAAATTCATTAAATTGCAATCGTACATATGCTATAAACTTTCTTAAAAGACAATGGGACTAGCTTCCATAAATCTCCAGTGAGTCCTAAACATTTTTACTGAGAGCGATTGAAAAAGAACTGTGATTAAATGTTTCTAATAATCTCCCTTTACCACCTTCCCATTTATGAAGCTGTATCTCTGGATCTATGAGTAGGAAACATTTAATTTGTACTATTAAATCCATTCTTTAATATACCCTGAGTGCTAAAATTAAACTTCACACAAATGAATAAAGCAATTTTGTGCACTCTTCTTTCACAGAACATCTATTGAATCCAGTGTGAATTATGAATCAAGAAAAAATGCTTTAAATTGAAATGCATAGTTAAGTTGCACAAACAATTGCACACACATAAATTCAACATCAAATAAGAAATTTTTAAAAACAGGATTGTCTGCATACCCAGATTTTTTTAAATGAAAATCCTGTTCAAGAGAAGCTGAATTAACAGTCCTTAACCACGTTTTGCTTGAATCCTGTTGGTATAAAATATTCCTAGAGGTAATTGAGATTTATTCCAGATAATAAGTATGGAATGACAGTAACCATAATAATAATTCAGTAGCACCAAAGAGTGAGTTAAAGAAAAAAAATCACATCCATTTTCATTGAAGTGTTTGAATCTTTGCATTATACAAGTTTTCAGCTATTTATTTATGCTCTGAATTCTATTTGGAGCCCCTGATTCAACTTTATTTTCTCAAATAAATGTGTTCTATTATTATAGTAATTGAATTGAAAGCATACTTGCAAAATGCTTGGTTTAAAGGATTAATGCAATAGTAATGGTAATAATAATAGCTGTAGTAAGTAGCGGCATAGTAGTAGTGATGCATAACTTTGCAGCTTTTTTGTTTTTTCTTACACTTACTGCACTTACTTAGAGAAATGAAAACCATTTATTTAACATCAAAGTTGATATAAAGATTTACTATAAGTACACTAAGTCTAAAGTAGTTTTTAGACACAAAGTACTGAACTGTATCCCTTAAAAATTACACATGAATATTCATATAGAAATACTGATGTTTGTGGGAAGTGTTTGTTCTGTACCCTATCGCTGCATATGTTTCCCTTTATATCTGCATAGATTCACAATAAATTTTCTTTTCCCGCAAGCAGTGAAGGGAAGCTTTGGGAATCTTGATAAATATTTTTATGAGCATATTTTGAAAAGTTTTTCTTTCTGAGACACTACTAAGTCTAAACGTTTTTACACTGAAAAGATATTGTTATTCTGTATCCCAAACTTATAATTTTGATTTTTTTAAAAACAGAAAGCTAAAATTTAAATTAAACATAACATTAAATCTTAACATTTTAAGATTTAATCAGCATATTTAGAATTGTAATTTAGTTGCAATATGAAAGTCAGGCTTACATTTCTTCTTAGGAATGTACCATGCATAGTAATATAGCTTGAGGAAATACAATTGCATATAACACAATAGCATTTTTAGTGATTGAAATGTATAGACAGTTTCAAAATATTTTCCTCTTACTGTGAATTCAAGTATTGGTGTCCCAAACTTTCTCAGATTGGTTGAATGCTGACAAACCAAGATAGCTAATCCTTCATAGGTAGAGTTAGATCTTTTAAAGGCTGACATATATATTTGGCACATTACCATATCTTTTTAAATAAGCTAGGCATTAAATAAATCTGCACAATATAAGGGAAGCCAATGTAAAACAGAAATATTAAAATGTAAAATTCTATACATTAAAACAAGCTACTGTAATTCATTCATTGGTTAAAAATAAAAGTATACTTAATTTATGTTGCAGAAAAGAAGCATATTCAATATGAGTTTAATATCAATATTTAATTCATATTAAATTACAATACCCCAATTACAGCTTAATGTGCTAAAATAAATACATTAAGTATCCAATACTAAAATATTATTTATAAATATATATGATGGGAAGACCTACTGAAACACATAAACTCCATTCTCTGTATTGCAGGTATATTTATTAGAAGACATTAGAAAATTTTCTGATACTTAGCCATCTCTTTTCAGAGAATCAGTTCATTTTTGAAGAGTCAAGTGTGAAAATTTCTGAGTCAAGTTCTGCACTTTGACTTCTGAAGGTGAACAGAACAAAACAAGCATTGAAACTCAAAAAGATTATCACTTACAGAAATTAGTTGTTTTTAATGTCAATAGGAAATTTTCAAACAAAAAAAAGGTTTCAGTGTTGCTACAAAACAGTCTGGCAAAATTATATTGTATCTGAATCATATAACATCTATTAATAGTCTCCGATTTTGATTGACAAGTGTTGTACTGTTTCACTATGTGCTTGATTCTTTTGGTTAAAAATAAATCATTTTCATTATGTAGGTATAACAGCATTGTATTCAAGTATTCTGAAAGTTAGGTTATAGGAAAATCAAAGACAAAATTTTCAAAGTTAGTGTGACACTATTCCAGACATTTATAAATTGTTGTGGTCCGGTATAATACATGTTGGGATATGTGCCATGGTTTCCTTAATTATTACTAGTTTCCCTATTTGAAGGATTATTTGAATTTGCTTCATAACATAACTTAATTAACTGGGGATAAAACTGACTTTTTATAATGCAAAAGGTGGGGAAATAAATTATCCTGACATTATTTGAGAAATGCAAGCTGCTGGCTCTACATTTCTGGAATTTAAAAAAAATTAATGACAGCTATATCCTTTCACCAAAATTTTTCAAATATTTTAGGCTCATATCATTACCAAATGTTTAATTAGGTTAAGGGAGAATGCCTGACTTTGGATCATGCAAACAAGTTAAAGAGCCTGGGTAAAGTCCATCTTTGGAGATGCTCTAAGATGCAGAAAAAGATGTATAAGATGGCAGTATTCCTTTATTTCACTGGCGAAAAGTGCCTACAGTTGAGTGTGTTCGCTCTGAATGTAGAGATTGCTGCACAAACTTGCTTCATAGCTGAGGCAAGATTTGAATCTGAATTTAATTGAACCTAAACAACCATTATTTGCCAATTTTGCATTATTTACTCTAGATAAAAACATAGTTCTTTATATTCCCCAAAGTCAATACATACACATTCAGGTTTGTTTTCTGCCTTAAAATATTTGTTTATCATGATTTATGCTGCAATAATTGAATATTGAAACAAGGAACTATTAAATGAAACAAGAACAATTAAATGAAAATTTTAGTTTATAATCTCACCATGCTGTAGATGGTTTGACAATTTCAAGTTGGCATATATGATTTTCAATTTTACATTGGAGGCGCCACAGGGGGAAAAATAGCTTTAATAGATATCTATTAAATAATCATTGCATCAAATCTACAGGAATGCTGCAGTTTAAATTTCTAGATAATATATACTGTTTAGCATGTCCTTTTTCTACTGTATTAAATTCACACATATTCAGCCCTTTCTATTGAAGTTAGATGTAAACAAGATTTACTTTTTTATTCTGACTTTAGTATTCATATTCAGTAACAGATCAGTTTGTTAAGATAATTTTTTTCCTTCTTGAAGCCCTATTGTGTAGATGACTTTTTGAGACTGTGGCCTCATAATATTGCGGGACTTATATGGAGGTTAGAAATGCAAGCTGACCAAGGAAACCAAAGGCATCTTTGCAGTGTTTCCTCTAGACCTAGAGAATACAGAATTTTTCATTTGTGTAAACTCCACTTGCTCCGTGGGATTTTCTCCCTTTCTTCTACAGCCAAGGTGCCATGGCAATTTACTTCCATTCCTCCTATTTCCCTGCTGTTATTTAAAGATTGGAGCACAAGTAGTGAAGATACTAGCCTAACAGTGTGAAAATGTTACAAAGATAAGGATGCAAGACCAGTGTCTATGTGGAAGTGACAGCCATTTTTCAAAGTGGTGGACAGTAGGTTCTAAAACCTTCTGCCACACAAAAATATTCACAGAAGGGTTCCAATAGTTCCTTCTGCTAATATTTTTGTATGAAAAATCAAGACACTGGAACAAATTCAGACAACTACTTTGTAACATGAAATCCAAATAACTCCTCCCACACCAAAGCACATGCATTAAAAAGAAATATTGCTATTCATCAGATTCTAAACCCTGCTTTCATTGCTTGCTCTGCGAGATCATCTGAAATAGGCCACTTCATCACCTTACAGCAGAAGTAGAAAAGGATGCAGACATGCATAAGTTATTGTGTCTGTATTTCCAGCCCCTATTCAATTCAAAGTAAAATTAAAAAGTAATTACTGACCAATATTTGGTTTAGATTCACTTCCATAAGGAATATAACTAAAGGAGGGGGGAGCCTCCATGGCTGAACAACAATTAAGATAATAACTGGAGTGCAGTTATCATCTTTTCAGAAGATTTTCTCAAAATGTTTAGATACCTTGATTTTGGTTTGTAGTTTATATTTCTGTGAAATTTACAAAATCATTTTAAAACCAATCCTATAGTTCTTTTAATTTCTATTAATATCTATCCTATTTGGCATCTCTCTTAAAATAACCTAGGGCATTATACACATCTTCAAAATTCAGTGTCCTCTTCTGTCTCTATCAAGTCCAATTTTCCTTGATTAAGATGTGTTCCTGCAAAATGTAATTAGTTTTATGTCGACTTAACTTAATAAATAAATAATTGTGAAACATTAACTTCTGTGGCTTGTACAACTTGATTATTTAAACTTTATGTGTATAACAGCATTGAAACTCATGTGCATACATGTCTATAACTGCCTATAACTTTCTTAGAAATTTCTACTCCTTTGTGAGTCCTATGCTGCACTCACTCACAATAAGAAAATGCCATGGGAGTCATGGTACGTGATGAGGATTTCTCAATAAATAGTCTCTGCCATATAAACTTTAGAATAGCAGGTAGTTTATATAAAGTCTTTACAGTAAAAAAAACCCAATAACCCAGAAATAGACTATATCACTTTAAATAAATGCAATACAAATATTCCTTATTAATTAATCTGTGTGGAATGCTGATTTATTGCAGGCAATCAAATATATGGTTATCCAAAATGCACAGCAAATGAATCTTGCTGCGGTACACCACATGCATTTCTAGAACAGTGTTGTTCCTTGGGCCAACTGGCAAATCTGCCAGAGAAAAGATAGGGTCTTCTCCAAAGCAATGAGTGCAGACAAGAAGCAATATGTAGAAACTCATTACGAGAAACTTATTGACAGTAAGAATAATTAAAGTTGTGGGTGCTCTGCTGTTGAAGATTTTCAAGACAAGCATTGGACAGCGATTTGTCTAGGATGATATACGTTTTTCTGTCGAGCTATGAATTGGACTAGAAGACCTCTAAAGTTCTTCCAGCCCTGTGAGTTTATAATTTTAACTCAAAGATAATTGCCTACTCACAAATGAAAGTGCAAAATTTGGTAAATATTACTTTGATATAGAGCCTACTGAGTCACTATTGCTAAGGTGGCAACATAGTTTTAACTTCATGCATCATTAGACTTCACTGGTCTTTCCCCAGTATTTTTAGTGTTTAGATATCAGTTTATGAGCATATGTCTCTCACACCCATTTTACCCACTTAACATTGCTTGAGCACTCCATTTATTGAGCTGCCGCTTTCATTTTTTAGAAAAATCCATTTTGTCGGGTACTCAAATATTATACTTTTAAAAAATTATTATTGGTAAACATTTTAAAGAACAGACCCTAAAAAGAATCAATAAACAGAGAAAAGTACAAATAAATTAGATTAAATTTATAGATTAAAATATTATCAATAATTATATTTACAATATATTGTTATATAATTAGGATTATCTGAATATATTATGGACATGATTCCTAATGACCCAATAATGGCCCTTTATGAATGTGGAATCATGCCAGTAGTACTATAAAGTGTGCCATTAACACTTTAAGATTTTTCTAAAACAGGAATTGATGTATCAACTTTTGCAGAATTTGTTCCTTGACTCAAGATTTAGTTGAAATTGGAAGAAAAAATACTTATAGTTTTCCCCCAACTGCAATATTATTCTGCTATCAGCCAAGACTCCTAAGCCCTATGCAGACCCAAAGTTATAGAAACATAGAAATATAGAAGACTGGCAGCAGAAAAAGACCTCATGATCCATTTAGTCTGCCCTTATACTATTTTTTGTATTTTATCTTAGGATGGATATATGTTTATCCCAGGCATGTTTAAATTCAGTTACTGTGTATTTACCAACCACGTCTGCTGGAAGTTTGTTCCAAGGATCTACTACTCTTTCAGTAAAATAATATTTTCTCATGTTGCTTTTGATTTCCCCCCCAACTAACTTCAGATTGTGTTCCCTTGTTCTTGTGTTCACTTTCCTATTAAAAACACTTCCCTCCTGAACCTTATTTAACCCTTTGACATATTTAAATGTTTTGATCATGTCCCTCCTTTTCCTTCTGTCCTCCAGACTATACAGATTGAGTTCATTAAGTCTTTCCTGATACGTTTTATGCTTAAGACCTTCCACCATTCTTGTAGCCTGTCTTTGGACCTGTTCAATTTTGTCAATATCTTTTTGTAGGTGAGGTCTCCAGAACTGAACACAGTGTGTGGTTTCACCAGTGCTCTATATAGCGGAATCACAATCTCCCTCTTCCTGCTTGTTATACCTCTAGCTATGCAGCCAAGCATCCTACTTGCTTTTCCTACCGCCCGACCACACTGCTCACCCATTTTGAGACTGTCAGAAATCACTACCCCTAAATCCTTCTCTTCTGAAGTTTTTGCTAACACAGAACTGCCAATACAATACTCAAATTGAGGATTCCTTTTCCCCAAGTGCAGTTATATATGACTACCCAAGAAGTAGTCACTAAATTTGAATTAAATACAAATAATTGAATTAATTTTCATTTAAATTAATTTAAAGGAAATATTTATTTATTTATTTATTTATTTGTCAAGGATGTATATAGTTACTGGTAATGTATAAACATTAATATGAATATATAATTACAAACATGGTTTTGAGTGAATGATACTTTTTGAATACATGGACTTTAGGACAGGGACAGTAGGCGTGCTGGTGCGCTTATATACGTCCTTTACAGGCCCCTTAGGAATGGGTGAAGTCAATAATAGACAGTTTAAGTCTAAAGATTTGTGGGTTTGGGGAAGAAATTATAGAGTAGGGTAATGTTTTCCAGGCATTGATTACTCTGTTGTTGGAAAATAAACAAACTTTTTCCCCCTGGTCCTGTCTATATTTTGGCATGTTCTTACTCTGAAAAGGGGCACATTATTTTTTTTCCTAAAGGGAAACATAGGTCAATTCAAATGAAACAAATTAATACTGAATACAGAAAAGAAGTTTTAAAATAGCTTAACTTAAGTTTATAGGAATGATTTAAAATGAACATGTCTTTTTCCTTCCCTCAACAAGAATAAATCTTTCTTCATGGCTAATTGGTATAGTGAAAAGGGCTGATGCCTGGTCAGAGACCATAGCATTAATCATCTTTAATCCACCCCATTGAAATTAATGGGATGTCACTCATTTAACTCTGACCTAGAGTTAGAGTTAGTTCCTAAAATAAGTTAACTTGAAAGAGCTGGCCCAAGGAAGCAGAAGGTAAATTGATTAATTCATTTTAGGAATCCTTTCACTTATTTTAAGTGCAAAATCTAAGAACTAATTGTTTTCTTTTTAACCTTGAATTCCGTAAGCAGTCTTGAGAAATTAGAAAGCAATGTCAGAACATTTGAATGCATTCTATTAAACATATAGGAATATGAATAAAACAGGTACATGGTTATTATTGTGTCAGAATATTTTGTAATTTCTTTAAAATCTTTGAGGGGTTTTTTAAGCATCTGTTTCATACTTATTTACATTCATCTTGTATTGTACAATGTCTTAAATCGGACAAATGACTTACACAAGCAACAATAGAGTCAGAAAGAATAGATAAGAAAAAGAGAAAAGAAACATAGAAACAACCCCCCCCCCCCATTGCTGTCTGTCTTGACAGCTATTTCTTATATCTCATATGTTATTTTACCATGCTTGGGACCAACTTTTTTTTCCTTTTGACTTTACATAAAGCCTTTTTGCTTTGTATGTGTTTGTATCCTTTTATGTGATCAAAATATGGCCACTTCTTTAAAGAGAGAGCTAGCAGGCTCTTTTCAAACAAATATAATTTAAATTCACTTAAAATGATACTTTTCTGGGTTGCTAATATTGTGACTGTACTGAAGCAAATCAGGACACAATGGGACTTCTTTATCTCTGATCTTTGTACTAAATTAGCAGGTAGCAAGTGCAATTTTTTTTTTTACTCCTGTACCATAAGCTGCATCTGTCAATGTCTTCTTTTATCCAAATTTTCAAAAATCTAATTGATTTTGCATCTGGTTATCCCAGTTAAAGAAGTTGACTTTACTTATTAAATTGAAATAAAAGCAATACTTATGGAATTTTCAAAGGCTAGGAAAAACTGCTTTAATTGGATGGTGCATTAATCTCAAATTTATACTGCATGAAGCAAATTTCTTTAGCCTGATAGATATGATGATAGACATTATAATAGTTTGCAGAGTTAGACCTGCATACAGTTACTGATTTCACTATGCTTAAACACAAACAAACTTGCATAGGATTGGATTAATTCATATAACTTTCTTGAGCATGTGGCATTTGTAATAATTTTCCCATACCATATTTCAAATATTAAAATGTGAAGAACAAGTAAGATAATTTAAATGCCATTTATATATTCTATCAACAGGATGTAATGTGAATTAATCCAAAAAAGAAGGAAATGTTTTTAATAAATTATTTTCACAGAACATTTTGCTCACATGTGCATTTGGTAACAAGAAATTAATTCAGGATAATGAACTATACAGGATTTTCTGAACATATTTATGTTTATATTTGTAATTTTTAATTCATTAAAAATTAGAAATACACAAAAGCTTCAAATTTGTGGGCCTTGAATGTGAGTTCCAGTTAATACAGTGAGGCTTCCTTTCATGGATATGACTATGATTTTAATCATATTCCAATTTGTTGCAAAAAGAAGGATACAAATTGGATTCATTAGGTAGGTAGATGCCTGGTCTGAAACAGAATGCTTATTATTGTAAGTGTCAATTCATCTAACTTCCTTAGAAAAAAAACTATGACTAAATATGATCCCTTTTTTCTACATAAAAGTTCCATATAGATGTGTTAACACTGCAGAAGAGGAAATGAATTGATCTTAATTATAAACTTTGTTTCATGCACATCTTGATAATCTTGGAGAGAAGCTTACTTAATGGAAATTTGAGAAAGAAAGACTACTATGTTTCTCAGTTTTTGTTTCTAGAAAGGATTTTTTTTGTTAGTTATTATTTGTAGTATGGTGGAGAGGAAATTAAAAATAGAATTAAAATGGTTCTAAAGTAGAATCTTTCATAGGGATTGAGAGGTCTACTTTATTAAATTCCAGTAATAAAGTCAATTATCAGTTGCTAGTAGAGATATTGAATACTTTTAATTAAAGACAGTTTTCAATTTTGGACAAAGGTTTCTAACGCATTCATCCATAAGAATCTGTATTTAGTTTGGCAAAATTGTCTAAGTATAGAACTGTCCAAACTTATAAATGCATGTCTGGTCTATATGGGCAGAAAGAACCATTAAGATAATAAAAGCCTGGCTTTTATTATTTTATTTTATTTTATTTTGTTATTTTATTTTATTTTTTCTTTCAAGTCAGTGTTGACTCCTGACAACTATCTGGACTAATCCCGGCAGTTTTTCTGGCAAGATTTTTTAGAAATGGTTTTGCCATTACCTCCTTTTTAGGTGAGTGACTGACAGTAGTGGGTACTAAAATCTGTTGCTAGTGTTGCTACCGGTTCACAGAACTGGGAGCAACCCACCACTGGTGACTGACCCTTAGTCTGGTTTTGTGCCTAAGACAGGGCTAGAGCTCATAGTGTCCCTGTTTCTAGCCTTAACTATTACAACACATTGTAAGAGCCCAAGCATTTATCATTTATTATCATTATCAAGATATCATCCCAAGATTTGCTCTCTAGGAGAGATCGACCCTTCCATAAACCAGAGAGAACAAACTGAGAAGACTGGAAGCTCTTGCCCTACCCCTCTCTCCTGCCAAAACAAATGCTGCCACTTAATTTCTCTGCTGGTGCTATTTATCATGCAGTTGCTTCCATTGAGCAAAGTATCTTGGGGTGGCAGGGGCAAATGTGTCCGTTTTTAAAGCTGCCAGAGGGCTAGCCAAGGCTGCATGGTAGACTGCATGTTTTATAGACCTGCTTTAAACTAGCATTTTGAAAATCCCATTACTGAGTGCTGAGGCAACTTCCTGAGAAGGAAATGGCTAAAGGTTTTCCAGAATAGCTGAAATACTGACATCTTTTTCTGAGGAGTTTTTACACAAATTAAAATTTTGGGACCAGGTAATAAGGCTGGTGTTCTTTGTTTGGAACACTATAAGTTAGAAGAGTGCAGATTCTCCTGATGGTTGACTGACAAGTAAATGTTCTTCTTGATTCTTCCCAAATAGTCCTGGTTTGGGAAACAGGCAATACAGCTGAGGATTTCTTTCTATTCCCTGCTAATTGGCTAACTTTTTTGGATATATAATAAAGGCAAATACATCATTTGCTGTCTCATATTTTCCCTGTCACCTGTGTTACCTATTTTACAGGTAATCCTCAATTTATGATCAGAATTGAGCCTGGCAAGTATTATTGTAAGTCATGACAATTGTAAAGCAGGTCACCATATGACAAGACCTGATTTTTACAATCTTTTTTGCAATGTTTGTTAAGCAAATGTGGAGGTCATTAAGCAAATGCAGTGGTTTGTAAATGAACATAACAGTTGTTAAATAAACCCACTGTTTGATAATGGGCAATTTTTGCCAGAAACCATAAGTAAATTCCAGTTTCTGACAAAAACATCATAAATCATAATCATGAGACTGCAGGACACTGCAAACAGCCCAAAATGCAGTCATGTGGCCATGGGGAGGATACATCAGAATTTCAAAAATGGGTTTCATGTCTATTTTGGGGAGGTTTGTCAGAATTTCAAAATGTCACTGACCACTGGTTATAAGTTGAGGACTACCTGCAAAAAATAAAAACTGTAATACTGCAAAGCAAAATGTTTTCTTCCCATTCTTTAAAAAAAAACATTAACATATACACATAGACAATATCAAAAAATTTAATATGATATCAGTCTGAAAAAAGGTAATAAAAACAATTTAGAATGGTATTGAACATCTTCAGTAGGCAGAAAATGGGGTGGATATGGTAACCTTTCTGGCAAATAGCCAGAAAGCAAATAGCCTTTTCAAAATAGCTATGCATTTTGCAGCAGCAGCAACAAGGAGTGATCACTTGCCCTTGAAATTCCAGTAAACCTGGGTCATATGAACCTTTCTCAAGTTTATTAAGATGGTTGGTGTAGTTCTACAGAACAATGAATGGGTTCACTGAGTGATATGCATTAGTAAGTAAAGATACTGCAACATAAAATATCTTCGATATGTGTAGCAATTTTTCTTACCCAAAATGGTTTGCTCTGAAGAAAATACTTTCAAATCAACATATTGACCACAACTGCTAATAAAACAGAGAAAAAAGCAAAAGAAAAAAGAGGGGAACTGTTTTATTTCTTGCTACATGAAGTAAAGGAACATAAGTCAATCATATTCTCATTATCCTATAATTCATAAATACACTTGCTTAATACTTTCTTAAAATAGCTGGCTCTCGTCAACTCTTAGGGCAGTGAATTATGTATTTACTGTATCACAGTTTTTTCTTTTATACATTCAGAGTTTGTACTGGGTGACAATTTGTATTGGGCACGTTTTAACAGTTTTGCATATCCCTATACCCTAACTAAATTCATGGTGTATTTTTTTATTTAAATGAGGCTCATACAATGTTTGCTATAATTTATAAATGAATGATTTTAAAAATAAACTTTTGTAAAATGAAAAATGATAGCAGTAGATTCTTCCAACTTCAGAGAGATTCAAGATAGTTTTATGAGTGGTTAATAATTTGTTGTTATTAATTGGATAAAATTTCAAATTTCTAGATATAAATTCAGAAAGCTTTTTTAAAAGATTGCTATTCGTTACTATTTCCTGAGTCTTTACTCTTTTTTCCCCTAAATACCATATAGAGTTCTGTAAATAAGGCTAGGGAAGTCAAGTTTCCTCCAGATAATTCCCATGATTGCCATTCATTCTGCTGTAACTCACTATGAACTGTTGAATATTTTCAAGTGTATCAAATTGGTGAAGTTCTGGTGACAATTTGTGCATCTGAGTTCTGGCTTGGGTATGATAAATTGTGTAAAGTTCTTTCACAAGTGGTCAGAATACACATCTACACTGTGGACTATAACTTTGTAATTCATTCTCATTTTTCTAAGAGGCAAAACCATCAGTAGAGTAGGCAGAATATAAAAATATTTATTATCAACTCTACAAGTTAAATTCTAAAGGCCATTTTAGGGCAATATGAACTAAAACATGTAAATTAATGATAATATCATGAAGTTTACATAGTCAGAATGTTTATGTAGATCAGGTGCTGGGTTGTTTAAATCAAATCAGCCTTTCCCCTTTTGTAACTTATTTGCTTTACAATACTAAAGCAATGTTGTGTGATCTTTGAAACAAAGGTATTGTTGTAAAGCAGACTTTTATTTTATCTTCATTTTCCACATAGCATATGTTCCTTTTCCTTTGAAGAGTAAAATAAAGTCATCTTCTCACATTTGAGTTAAGAATAATTAAGGATAAGTGTTATTCTCTTAAATAGTTTATTAGTTTATAGTTTATTAGATTTGTATGCCGCCCCTCTCCGAAGACTCTCTCTTTATTCTCTTAAATGATTAGAAATCATATCTGCTTTGCTAGAGTGTTATCTAAGTAGATAGAATTGTCAAACTGATTGGTAATACACATTCATGTAGGATGAATTCTTAATGTCTTTAATGAAGCTTACTAACAATACTATAGATTTGCAAATAAGCTCCACTAGAAATGGAGAAATCACAAAAAAGGCAGTGCAAATCTTGTTTAAATTAAGGTAATAGAATTCAATGTTCCTAATGTCATGGATATTATTCCAATCTTTAAATATCCTGAGAAAATCAAGGATTGTTTTTTGACATTGATTGGAATTTATATAGCAACAAATCTAAAACTACAAATGGAATTGCAGCTTATTCTGGTTGAATTCCTATTGGGATACACATACTTTGCTGCAAAAATAGAGGATTTTGGTGTATGAAATATTCTTAATGTGTGGCACTCCTTCACGTCAGCATTAATAATGTTATATCTCAGGATCAAATAGTTTTTGATGTTTTCTTTGTTCTTAACTAGGATTGGGTGACATTGGAGATTATGGAATGTTAGCCTTTGGTCACTACCTAAATACCAATTTGGCTATGATAAAGTGCTTGCCACTGTCTTCAATAAATAGTAGGTAACTGCTAATAGAATAAATGTTTCGTATGCACAACTGTGATGGCTCATGCTCTATATCTATAGAAAAATAAACTTTTGTTTTATTTATTAATTTTTAAAAATTAGAAGCAACTCTTCTCACAGTTTGTGACTATGGATGGCATACAACAATAAAGATAAAAAGAAAGTGAAGATCCAAAAAATAAAAAGTGAAAACAATACAAGAAAGCAAATTCAGGTTGTTCTTGACTTATGACTTCAGTTGAACTCAAACTTTATGTTGCTAGGTGGGAAATTTGTTAATTGAGTTTTGCCCCATTTTATCACTTTTCTTGCCACATATGTTAAGGGAATCACTGCAGTTATTAAATTAATTACATAGTTGTTAAGTGAATTTGGCTTACTCATTGACTTTGCTTGTCAGAAGTTTGCAAAAGGTGATCACATGATTTCTAGACATTGCAACTTTCATAAATATGAACTGGTTGTCAAGCATTCAAAGGTAAACTATGTCACCATTGGGATGCTGCAAGTGTAAATTGTTGTAAGTCACTTTTTTCATTGCCATTGTAACTTTGAACAGTCACTAAATGAACTGTTGTAAGTCAAAGACTACCTATAATTAGTATATATTATAAGCAATATATACTGAAGGTCATTGATAATAATGTACACTTTCATAAAATTGACTCATTCAACATCCTGGTCAAATGCATGCTAGAAGAGCCAGATCTTTCTGAAGTCTATCAACACAACAATAAAGAAGGCATATCTGCATCATTCCTCTATCTAAACATATTGATCCTTTATGCTAGTGAAAATATTATAGATGGAAGCAAAGTAGAAGACTGGAATAGAAATATGAACATTTACGTTTGTTGTTAAACAGTTTAACTCATGTTGAATTAATCACTTATAAGTGCTTAACATTAAATGCCTTATAGTAATCCATATAGTTATCTTCTGGCATGAATATAACATATATACCATCCTCATATGAACATGTCTATTCCTATGAATCTTTCCATATGCGACTAGTCCTATCGCTGAGTCAACGAGTAGTTAGCTTGCTGCTCTAAATAAGGCTCCTGTCCTGAGCTGATAGAGAGTTGTGTTGCTGATAGTGAAGTGTACAGGTTTTTATGCATTTTCATCTCTTTTACTTATGGGTTGTATGGTATTTTAAATCATAGGTCAAGACTCCTTTTTCAAGCCATAGAGTAGTCCATACTTCATTTTTTCAGGAGTACCATCTATATTTGGGATGTCAATGAGCTTAACTTTCAGCAAAAGAAAAACCCCTACATTTCCCCCTTCTAAATTCTGTATAGGTATTTGCTAAACATTCAGCAGTAACCAAGAGAAGTGTGTGTTAAAAATATCCAAATCTTGTACAATTTAGGGGTGGAAAATTCATAATAGATTCAGAAGAACCTGTCTGAACAAAAGAGTGACAATTTGGTAAAATTGAAGTAGAAAATGGAGATTGATCTGTCTCAGGTCTAAAGGTCTATGTAATTCTTGTATCATGTCTTCTTTAAAGGAATTCTGAGCTATATTATTATTCATTTTATTCATTAAAAAAGTGACCCCAGTATTGTGAATTTTAGCATGAAATAGACTTAACAAAATAATTCAACATAATGAAAATAATTTAATTAATTTTTAAAATACCAAACAATTACCATCACTATAATATTATCATTTTTAATAAAAAAAAAGTCAAAATACTAAAAGCAGTACTCAGGAATAATTGACCTCAATTCAAAACTTGATTATTTAGAAAATGTCAGTTATTCAGTACAAGGGGAGAACATTTTTTGCTCAGGTACTACATATTCCAAACCATTTAGAATTTTAAATGTTGAACAAAAACCTGCAGTTTCTTCCAAACTGGTGTTAAATGGATTCTGCAAGCTGTTGTCCAGACTGCTACATTCTACACTTTGGAGTTGAAATCCCCTAAGTTTAGACCAAGTCATAATAGTTTGTCCAGAATTCTTTTTTTAAAAAAATATTTTATTATTTTCAAAAAAGACAATACATCACATACAAACGTAAAAAATACAGACAAAACACATAACACGAAAAGGAGCTATAATTGCTCCGCTCAAAATAGAAGTCACCATAATACAATAAGGAAAAACTTTTGTTGATTAGATCAATTCAGAGGAATAAAAACTTCTATTACATATCTCTATTTATACACATTTCAGAATGGTAAGTTTAAATATTTTTAAATTCATGGAGAATTTCTTTTGTTCAACCAGGTATAGACTCTATCCCAAATTTTATAAAATTCTGATTCTTCTTGGTTATTCAACCCTCTCGTCATCATGTCTAGCTCCGCACATTCTATAATTTTTCTGATTACTTCCTCTTCTTTTGGAACTTCTGCTTCTTTCCATCTTTGGGTAAAAACGATTCTGGAGGCTACTAAGATATGAGTTATCAAGTAATATATATCTTTTTTATATTTATGATTTGTAATACATAATAAGAAAAATTCTGGGGTTTTCCTGATTTCCTGGGAGGTAATTTCCTTTATGCATCTTTCTATTTTATTCCAGTACAGTTTAGCTTTTTGGCAGGTCAACCATTGATGATAATAGGAACCTATTTCTCTTTTACATTTCCAACAATTAGGCGATGTGTTTGGATACATTTTTGAAAGTCTATTGGAGGTGCCCTCTATAAAACATCTTAATCTGATTTTCCTTAAACGAAACTGATTTGGTTATTTTTCAATTATATATCCAAACCTTTTTGCATGCATCTAAGTCTATTTCTCTTCCAAAATTTCTGCACCAACTAATAATATTGTCCAGAATACAATGTAGCCTTCCCAACATTCAGATCCAAAAGTTCAGACCAGCATAGCATAACTAACTATATTTTTGGCTTACTGGAATGTGACAACATTTTTCTTTTGTAATCTGAGGAAAATAAGGGTTTCATGTTTTTCATTCAGCTTGGTAAGTCCCAAGCTAGCTAACTGAAAAAAACAGTATTCTATTAGAAATCATTTGTATATTGGTCTTTAAAGATAGTTACAGTTGCAATTCTGTAAGTGTCTGAAAAAAAATTGGATAAAATACTTAGTAAGTTTAAAGGAAGGTGAGAAGGCTAAGGGAACCTGATCTGAGCTGCATTTCTGAAAAGAAGCTATCTATATTACTGAATGGGTTCATTCTTATGTGTGCTGAGAATACCTGATTTTTTTTAATTTTATTTTTTTGCCAAAGAGGCAGCAGATGTCTATAGAGACTCTAGAGAACTTAGACCTCTAGCCTTATGCTCCAAGGCCAGAGCTAGGCTTTATTTCTGCCTCACTATCTTGGTCAGGCTTCTCCCTGGTGTTTGTGACCACTTTGCAATTTTATTCTTTGGAACATTGCATGTTGTAACAAAAGGGCAAACAGCTTCCCACTATTTGTTGCATATCTGTGGAGTTAAGCCATCTGTCATTAAAACAGAAAAACCTAAGTTCCTTTTCTCTTTGGGGAGGGCTTCCATTCCCCATGTGGAAGAAAGCTGGTGTGGTTTGAAGCAAAGATGGTTGAAAAAGAGAGGGCCAAAAGACTGAAGCTGCTGTTTTGCCCATCTGCCACTGCTTGAGGTATATTCATTATTAATGGAAGTAGTGGCGGTTGCTTTTCAGAAATGCAGGCCTGCCTGGGTAAATGAGACATTCTTCAGCAAATTGCTTCAGTTTTTGATTGCTGATTGTACGCGTGTCACCAAGCTGACTCAAGGTTCATCGATGCATGCTCAGTAAATTAGAAAGAACATAACTATGGATCAGCCAAGAGAATGAATTCTTTGCCTACAATGACCCAGGGCCATTTAATTTTCTGCTTAATTTTGTTGCAGTCAGTTTGCATTTTGGGTTATTATGCAGTAGGAAATTAACAATAAATAACAAATTTGGTCCTCCTGTGCTTGTAATCATATTTTTATAAATCTTTGTAATGCTTTTTTTTAAAGGATCAAGGTCTGCACCAGGCTGATACCCCACAATATGTAGAATAGAAAAGAAAAGAGGAAAAAACATTAGTCCTGGCAGATAATCTCATAGTTAAATAGCAACTCCCTTCTCTTTCTATTCTCTCAGCTCTCTCCTTAATATTTCATATTAAGCTTAAGGTTTTTCTTTTTCTCTTTTTTTTCCAGATAATTTGAGGAAAATGGAAACAGATGAGGCTCAAGATATGTCCCAAGTTTCTGGTGAGATGGGATATATAATGAATATGACTTTTTAAAAAGTGGGGAATCTCCCATTCAACTTCAAATTTGCTTGATTCGCTACAAGACCATAGTATTTTTGTTATTGTCAGGACAGGTGCTTCAATATTTTGTAAGGTCAAACCTGGATGGATTTCATATCAAACCTGGATGGATTTTTAAAAAATATTTTAAAAAGCAATATTTTTCTAAATAATCTTTAGTTTTATAATTAATCAAAGACTGATTAGAATTCCTTGCTTAGATTTTCTTAGGCTTGAATTTTCATTTTTATGCAGTGAAATTGCCTTACACATTTTAAAAAGTAATTTGTTACATCTGGAAACAATTGTAAGGCAATTTCACTTGAAGGAGCATTACTGTATGAGGAGACAGAAAATAACATGCAATTGGAGATCTACTAAAGACCTGGGTATTTCATAATCCATTAGAGTTGGAATTTTAATCATTCTAGATATCTCTACAAAATATATTTCTAAAAACTGTATAAAACATTGAAGAGATGGTAATTAAAATCAGCAGTGGATTGCTCCTTGTTTGGCCCGGTTGAGCAAACCAATAGCAGTGGTGACTGGAGGCTCTGCTCACCCACCAGGATGCTTCTGCACATGTGAAGAAGCATCATGCATGCACTCACGCATATGCATGAACTGGTAGCAATGGGATTTAGAACCCCCTACTGATTAAATGTACATATTAAAATGTAAATAATACTGTTACCCCAATGCAGAAGACAAAATTAAGATTTTTATTGAAGCTGTTCAATATAGAACATAATCACAGAATTGTAGAATTTAGAAACACAGAATCATATGGCTGGAAGGGACCTTAGAAGTCTTCCAGTGCAACCGCTTGCCCAAGGCAGGAATTCTTATATAAGCCTGGACAAAGAATTGTTCAGATTTTCTTGAAAACTTCCACTGATAGAACACTCACAACTCTATCAGGAAAGCTGTTCCATTGGTTAAGTATTCTCACTGTCAAGAAATGCCTCTTTAGTTCTAAGTTGGATCTCTCTTTGATAATCTTCCATCCCTTACTTCCTATCCTGCCCTCAAGTGCTATGGAGAATAAATTAATCCCTTCTTCCTTGAGACAGCCCTTCAAGCATTAGAAGATGGCTAATATGTCACCAATAAAATTTCTCTTTTTTTAGGTTAAAACATACCTAGTTCCAATAACCATTGCCTCATGTGATTTAAACTCCAGACCCCATATCATCTTTCTTGCTCTTCTCTGCATACTTTTTAGGGTGCTAGCATCTATTTGTATTGGGGGACAGATGCAGTATTCCAAGTACTATTACTTCTTGTGATCTTGATACTATCTCTTTATTGATGCAGTCTAGGACAGTATTGTATTTTTGGCAACTGTAGCATACTGCTGATTTATGTTTAAGTACTGGTCCACTAGGGCTCTCAGAGGCACCACTATAGAACCCATCACTCCCTATTCTGTAACTGTTCTTGTTTTTCCTGCCTAAATTACTGAACAATCACTTGTCTGAAAGGGTCTCTTCCTTGAGTGGGGGCTTGGACTAGAAGATCTCCAAAGGCCCTTCCAGCTTTATTCCACTTGATATTTATATCACCAAACTGGATCATATTGCATGGAGTTAAATGTTTAAGTCTGTCAAGATCCTTCTGAAACTTGAGTATATCTTCCAAAGTGTTGGCAATTCTGTCCACAAATGTGATAGTGCCCCTTTCATCTCCTCATTTGGTCATTTATGAAGATGTTGAATAACAAAATAAGTTAGAAGGAGCCTTGAAGTTCTTCTAGTCCAACCCCCTGCTCAAGCAGGAAACCCTATATCATTTCAGACAAAAAGCTGTCCAATCTCTTCTTAAAAAGTTCCCTTATGGGAGCATCCACAACTTCTGGAAGCAAGTTGTTCCAGTAATTAATTGTTCTAACTGTCAGGAAATTTATTTTAGTTCTTTTCTCTTCTTTATTAGCTTTCATTGCTTTGTCCAACCCCCTGCTCAAGCACAAAACCCCAGCCAGATGGCAGTCCAGTCTGCTCTTGAAAACTTCCACAGTTGGGGCATTCACAACCTCCACTGGCAGGCCATTCCACTGGTTGATTGCTCTGACTGTCAGGAAGTTCTTCCTTATCTCCAGGTTGAATCTCTCCTTGATCAGCTTCCAACTGTTGTTCTTCGTACGGCCCTCTGGTGCCCTGGAAAACAGAATGACCCCCTCCTCTCCGTGGCAACCCCTTAAGTATCTGTATACAGCTATCATGTCTTCCATGGCCCTTCTTTTTACTAGACTATCCATGTTTTAGCCTTTAGTCCCCTAAAGATCTTTGTTGCTCTTTTCTACATTTTTTTCTAGAGTTTCAACATCTTTTTAATATTATGACCAAAACTGGATGCACTGTTACAGGTGTGGTCTTACCAAGACATTACAAAGTGGTATTAACATTTCACTTGATATTGATTCTGTCCTTTGTTAATGCAGTCTAGGACTGCTTTGTCTTTTTTGGTAGCTGCAGTACACTGCTGGCTTATACTAAAGTAATATTCCACTAGAACTCCAATATCCCTTTCACTGTTATTACTATAGAGCAAGCTACCACCTCTTCTATATTTGTGCATTTGGTTTTTCTTGCCTGAAAGTAGCATTGCACTGGGCCCAAAATGAAACCTTAAGTAATCTACTGCATTCTTACCTCCATTAGATCTACTCCATTGAAATGTGAATAGTCAGTCTACTGCATAATAACATAACAATATAACAGGACAGAGTATAATCTTAAGAATGTCCACAAGTATTACTGGTCTTCTTTTTATGTTGGACGATCTTTATTGTTTAAAGTTCTTTATTGTTTAGGCTTTTTAATAAGATTGCTTCTGAGATATAGAAACCTCATATCACTCTTTAAGATTGAATTTCAAAAAAGAACGAATGTCCTTAAAAACAAATGATATGCCAATTGTATAAGACTTTTCAGATTGTTTTTTTCAAATGGTACAACAGATATGATTTTTCTGAGTAATAGCCGTAGTGAAAAAATTTATAGTAGGGCTGTTAAGGTTTTCTTGGCACAGTTCACAGACTAGCATTTAGGATGCTTCTTAGCTATGTTCCCAGCCACTGTGATTCTAGATTGTTAATACTATTATGAGATAGAGCCTGTTTATTTCCAGTTTGCTTGTGTAAGTCAAAAGGAGTTATTTGAGATAGTTTGGTCTTGGGTGAAATTCAGCAGGTTCTGACAGGTTCTGGAGAACCAGCAGTAGAAATTTTGAGTAGTTCAGAGTACTGGCATGTACTACCTCTGGTTGGACCCAGAGTAGGGTGGGAGTGGAGTTGTGAAAAGCACAACTTCTTCCAGTTTCAGTCACGGTTGCGAGACAGGAGAAAGTGAGAGCTCCGTGACTGGCTATGGTCTTTTTCCCATCAAAGTACACCGTAAGGAAGAAATTTTCACGTCTCCTATTTTGTGAGTGTATTGGTTAACTACGGCTATTCTGTTTGAGCGCCGGACATTCAGAGAGAGTAGCAGAGCCCAAACACTAGAAAAATCAGTAGCAAGAGGCGAAAAAGATGGCGGCAAGACTCTGGCAAGCGGACCCAAGCGGGCTTGAAGTGGGTGAGTGTGAGAGGCAAAAGGTGTGTGTGAGGAGCGCTGTGCAGCATTGAGAGCATGAAAGACATCGAGAACCTCAAGGGGAGAGCCCTGAGAGAGAAACTTTGGGAGAGAGAATCCTGGGAGAGCGCTGGAAAGATGAATTGATCCCCTGGAAGCCATAAAGTGGTGAGGTGCTGAAAATAATATCTAGCCACCAGGATACCGCTTGGATGGTGACTGGATGACCAGAGGCAGGGAAGAGGATGGTCAGAATTCTCCCCGGACACCAGAGAATCGAAGCAAGCAGGTGGAGTCATAGAAGACTTCTATAATTGAATCTTTCTAATTATTGAAGGCAAAGGAACAGCTGTATATACAGAGATTAATGCAACCGATGGAGGCCTGGTTCCTGAGAAAATCCACATTATTGCCCTTGAGAGCAGGTTTTAATTATTCCCACTACTAACTGTTTCAGCATGCTGGCCTGAACCCTTGCATTAACTATGATTACTGAGGGGGAAACAACACCAGGAACCCTTGGCACAGGGATATCCCCAATTTGGCAAGGGACAGAACTCCCAGAATATCAGATTTGGGCTCTGGCTTAAGGTGGACTGGAAGAATTTACAATCCCTGGAACTTTGCTTTTACCGTGATTTTGCCTTTTCCTTTTTAAGGCTCATTTCAGGGTTCACGTTAGCCTGTTTTAGAACTGCTCAATTCCAGCTCATGCTAGATCAACAGACACTACTATTTCAAGCACTTATGCACTTTATAGTGACTTGGGCTGGATTGAGGACTGCTTTATCTGATGCTTACATTAATCCTTTATGGTGTTGTACGCTGCTACTGTTGTGAAGGGGGTGGTGAGGGAAATAATTTTATATTGGGGGGAGTGTAAGGATTGAATGTGAGAGTGAATTGGTTTTGGAATGAACGGATGGGATGGCTGGGTGGGTAGAATGAGAGATCCAGGAGCAAAGGCCGGTGCCCCCCCGATGAGCGTGTTAGTAGGAGCATAACTCCCAGACTGATCTGCATGGAATTGCAGGTCTGCTAAGATTGAGCAAAGCCTGTGGGGATGGGTGAGAGACTTTGGGTATGGTGGAGAGCTGGAACATTCTGGTCCTTTTTTAAAAAAAAATTGGTTTACATACATTTAAAAATAGACATTTTCTCAATCAATACAGTATTGCATTTGATCATTGTTTGTCTATATTTGGTGATAGACACATGAAAGAAAAGAAAAAAAAGAAAAAAAACACCAGAAAAGGCAAAGAAAAATATAGACATAACATAAACAAACTATACATAACTCCCTCCCCACCTGTTGCCTCTTTGACAGCTTAGTCTTTACTTTTCAGTTATTCTACGGTGTGTGCTACTAGCAATTACTAGATCATGCTACTAGATCACATGTATGATCTAATTTTAAATTACTTATCTTAGTAACTATTATTTTGCTACTTTCCTACTGTTTTGTTTCATTTTTACAATATCTTAAGTTTGCAAGTCTAGTATTTTTATATCTTTTAAGTGTTTTAACAAATCTTTTATACAGCTTCCTTTCTCACCTTTTTTGCCTAGCCATTTATAAAAATCTTTTGATATTTCATAATATTCACGATCATTTAGCTCCATCATCATTTTGTCTAATTCTGCACAGTCTTATTTATTTTAATCAAGCTTCTTTCAGATGGTATTATTTCTTTTTTCCAGTTAAGCAATGTTTATTGCTGTTGCTATTGTGATATATTGGATTAAATAATAATGTTCTTTTTTCATTGGGTTTTCCAATATTCCAAGTAAAAATATTTCCAGTTTTGCCTCTAATTTTTGTTCTACAATTTCTTCTATCCAAATTTGTATTTTATACCAGTTTTTTTAAAAATTTGAGGACATGTCCAACACATATGAATGTAGGTTCCATTGCTTTACCCACATTTCCAACAGTTTGGTCTGAGATTTGTGTACATTTTTGCTAATCTTGCGGGCACTAAGTGCCACCTATAAAATATTTGATATTCTCTTTGTGTGCTGCAGATTTTGTCAGTTTGTAGGGGTTTTTTTGCCAATTTCCCCCCCATTGGTTTAAATGTATATTGTGACCAATATTCCTCACCCAACTGAACATGCTTCCTTTAACAATTTCATTTTCCATTTTGTATTGTAATAAAAAAATTATATAATTTCATAATTAATTCCCCCCCCGACCTAATAAAATTTTATCTAGTACTAAAGTTTGACCTTGTATCCCATAGTTCTTCTCATCATGATATAATCTTGATTTAATTTGTATGTATGGCCACCGGTCTGTTTTAATTCCTTCCTTCTCTAATTGTAGTATGGTTTTCAGATTCCCTTCCTTATCCAGTAACTGAATATCTAACCATTTTGTCTAAATTCATAGTATTTGGGTGCATTATAGCCTCCATTCCTGAGAACCAGCCTGGAATCTTTCTATAGTGTCATCTTTTAATTTTGTTTCATACATCTAAAAGTGCTTCACTAATTTTATGACTTCTAAAATATAATTGTGATTCGTGTTTCCTGTCCCAGAGAAACCTATCCATCCCATCTGTAGATTGTACCTTTCACGCGCCAAGAATCTTTTATTTTTAAGTTGGATCTATTCTTTAATCCAAGCTAGCACTGAAGCTTGATAATATAATTCAAAATCTGGGTGCTCAAGTCCACCCTGATTTCTATTATCTTGTAACCACTTCAACTTAATTCTTGGTTTTTTTTCCTTCCCATACAAATTTGGATTCTATTTTATCTAATTTTTTTAAAAAAATCTTATCTAATTTAATTGGAATTGTCTGGAAATAATATAATAGTTTAGATAAGATTGACATTTTGATAGTAGATATTCTTCCAATTAATATAATATGTAATTTGGTCAATTTTTCCAATTGTGTCTCCATCCTTTTTAATAGTACCATATAATTGTCTTCTTTGATTGTAGCACACTTTGCTGACAGAGTCACTCCTAAATATTTAACTTTGCTAACAAAACTTTGGTTTTCTGTTTATTAATTTTAAATCCTGCCAATTATCCAAATCTATTTATTTATTTTATTAATTTTTAACTAGATTCTAGTGGGTCTTCATTAATAAAGACTAAATCATCTGTGAAAGCTTGTACTTTAAATTCCTGTCCTTTAATCTTTAACTCTGTAATTTCTTTATTTTTCTGAATTTGCCTTAATAATATTTCTATGGAGAAAATAATATTTCTATGGAGAAAATAAAAAGTAGTGGGGATAATGGGCACCCTTGACGTACTCCCTTGGAAATTTGAAAACTTTCAGTTATATCCCCATTTACTATTATTTTTGCCTGTTGTTCAGTATAAATTGTCTTAATCATTTTAAGACAATTAAAATGTTTAAGACGCATTATGATCCTTACTGGGAGGGGCAGGTATGGCAGGAGCTGAAGGGTAGGCTACTCTTGGGGAACAAGGACTCGCTGCTTGAAAGTGATTCCTTGTTCTGGCCCTTTGGACTCATCCCATATAGCTGGTGTCAGGCCCTGGTCTCAGGCTGCTGCTACTCAATGTCAACAAGGCCTCCTTGGTCCGAGATCTTCTCTTGGAGGAGCGGGCTGACCTGGCTTCTGTGACTGAAACCTGGCTGGGACCCAAGGGAGGAGTTCCTCTCAGAAATGTGCCTAGACAGGTTTCAGGTCTTGCATTATCTGAGACACCAGGGAAGGGGTGTGGGAGTAGCAGTCATTGTTCAGGAGACTCTAAGCCCTTGTAGGGTCCTTGTTCCTGAGGTTGTTGGGTGTGAGTTTCTCCTCTTGAGATTGGACTCAGTGGTTCAGGTGGACTTGCTGTTAACATACCTGCCTCCCAGCTATGTTGCAACAGCCCTGCCTGTGCTGTTTGAGGTGATAGCCGGGCTAGCGGTGAAGTTCTCCAGTCTTATGCTCCTGGGGGACTTCAACCTGCCATCACTCAGCAAAACCTCATATGTGGTGCAGGAGTTTGTGGCTTCCATGGCAACCATGGACCTGACCCAAGTAATTCAGGGTCCGACTCACAGGAGAGGATATACACTCAACTTGGTGTTTCTTTTGGGACAGTGCAAAAATGATCTGGTTTTAAGGGGTATAGTCATCACACCATTGTCACGGTTAGATCACTCCCTGTTGAGGCTGGACTTTGATGGGCCAATTCCCCACTGCAGGGAGGTGGAACTTATTAGGTGGTTTCATCTCAGGTGCCTATTGGAACCGGATGATTTTCAGAAGGAGCTTGGGGAAGTTTCCAACTCTTTTGTCTCTGGTGGCGGCATGGAATAAGGCCGCATTGGAGGCTTGGACTGGATTGTGCCTTTGTGGCCTCTCCAAAGCAATAGACTCTGGAGATCTCCTGAGGAACTCTGGGGGATGAAATAAAGAAAGAGACATCTAGAGTGACTGTGGAGGGACAGTAACTCTGAGTCTGACCAAACTTGGATAAGAGCCGGGGTGGTGCAGCAGGTAGAGTGCTGTAGTGCAGGCCACTGAAGCTGACTGTAGAACTGAAGGTCAGTGGTTCAAATCTCATCACCGGCTCAAGGTTGACTCAGCCTTCCATCCTTCCAAGGTGGGTAAAATGAGGACCCAGATTGTGGGGGCAATAGGCTGGCTCTGTTAAAAAGTACTATTGCTAACATGTTGTAAGCCGCCCTGAGTCTAAGGAGAAGGGCGGCATAAAAATGGAATAAATAAATAAATAAATAGCCTATATTAGGACTTACCTTGTGGCAATAGAGGCAGCACAGCAAGCATACATTACCACCCTTATTGCGTCTGCAGATTCTCACCCAGCAGCCCTGTTTAGGGTGACCTGCTCCCTTTTGAATAAGGAGGCAGTGGTGGAGCCCTTGAAGAGTAGAGCTGAATAATTTGTTCAATTCCTTGCAGATGAAGCAACTCAGATTCCAAATGATCTGGACTCCAATTGGGCAATTCAAACCAAGGCAACAGGGTCAGGTCTTAGTCTTGCTGTTTGGGATTATTTTGACCTGGTAACTCCTGATGAAGTGGACAAGGCCATGGGAGCTGTGAGTCCCTCCACCTTTTTACTGGACCCATGCCCCTCCTGTCTGGTTTTGGTCAGCTGGGAGGTGACACAAGGCTGGATCTAGGCATTGATTAATGCTTCCTTGAGTGAGGGGTACTTTCTGCAGCCACTGAAGGAGGTATGTGACCCCTCCTCAAGAAACCTGGATCCAGCTGAGTTGAAGAACTTTAGGCCAGTCTCCAACCTTCCCTTCTTGGTAAGGTTGTTGAGAAGGTGATGCCACTCCAGCTCCAATGGGCCTTGGATGAAGCCAATTTTCTAGACCATTTTCAGTCTGGTTCAAGGACCAGTCACAGCACAGAAACTGCCTTGGTCACGCTGATGGGTTATTTATGGCGGGCCCAGGATAGGTGTTATTCCTCTATCCTGGTGTTCTTGACCTCTCAGTGGCCTTCAATGCCATGGTATCTTTCTGCAGCAGCTGGAAGGGTTGGAAGTGGGAGGCACATTTTATGGTGGTTCTCCTCCTACTTCTCTGGTCATTTGCAGTCAGTGTTAGTGGGCGGGGAGGGCAGAGGTCTACCCCTCGGCCCTTACTTTGTGAGATACCCCAGGGGTCAGTCATCTCCCCCCTAAAATTTAACATTTACATGAAGCCTCTGACATGGGGTGAGGTATCATCAGTACTCTGATGGTACCCAATTATACATCTCCACCCCATGCCAATTCAGTGAAGGAGTTGATGTGATGTGCCAGTGCCTGGAAGCTGTAAGGGTGTGGATGGGAGCCAACAGGCTCAAGCTGAACTCAGACAAGACTTCCATCTGTCTATCTATTTTTCTGTGGGGTAGAATCTCTGATCCCCTCAGACAAGGTCCGCAACTTGGGTGTCTTCCTGGACCCACAGCTGAGCCTTGATTACTATCACTCGGCTGTGGTCAGGGGGACATTTGCCCAGGTTCAGCCTAGTATACCAATTGCAGCCCTATTTGGATCAATAGGCTTTGCACACAGTCACTCAGGCCATCATCACCTCCCATATTGATTATTGTAATGCGCTCTACATGGGGCTACCCTGGAAGAGTGTTCAGAGACTGCAAATAGTCCAGAACGCAGCTGTGCAAGCCATTATGGCTATACCTCGATACACCCATATAACACCAATGCTCGGTGAGCTGCACTGGCTACTGATTAGTCTCTGGGTACAATTCAAGGTGTTGGTTATTATCTATAAAGCTCTACATGGCTTAGGAACAGACTATCTTTGGCACCGTCTCCTGTCACATACCTCCCAGCGACCAATAAGATCTCACAAGGTTGGCCTCCTCCAAGTCCCATGAACTAAGCAATGCAGGTTGGTAGGGCCACAGGGGAGAGCCTTCTCTGTGGCTACCCTGACTCTATGGAACCAACTCCCCCCCGATGTTTGTACTGCTCTCACCCTACTGGTCTTCTGAAAAGCAATGAAGACCTGGCTGTGCCAGCAGTCCTGGGGGCCATGAATACTACCATCTGTCATGGTGGAGTAGTGTTGATTGGATAGGTATGTATGTTTAATTGACTGGATTGATGTGGGGGATTTTATTGTTTTTATTATTTTAATGTTTTTACTTTTAATATTGACTTCTTTTATCCTTGCATTTTATTGTGTTTTATATTGTTGTAAGCCATTCTGAGTTCTACAAGATTGGGCAGCATAGAAGTCAAATAAATTCAATTCAAATTCAATTTTGTGGTATCCTTCCCCTGCCAGGCCCATCAAGCCATGCCCACAAAACTGGTAGGGAAAAATGAATTTTAAACCTGGTCTAATGGTTAGAGCACTGGAGAGAAAATGAGAGACCCTGAGTTTTACTCCCCCCTTAGCCATAAAAGCTAACTGGTTGACCTTAGGCCAATCACTGTCTCTCAGCCTAACCCACCCCAAAAGGTTATTGTTGTGGAGAAAAAAAGAGAAGGAAGGAAGGAAGGAAGGATGATAGATAGATAGATAGATAGATGATAGATAGTTAGATAGATAGATAGATAGATAGATAGATAGATAGAAAGATAGATAGATAGATAGATAGATAGATAGATAGATAGATAGATAGATAGAAAGAAAGAAATTATAGGCCTTGTTCAATAGTTCTGAAGGTTTACTGAAATTTGTGGAAAAGTAGCAGTGGCTGTGTTAAATTGCTTTAAATTTCTCCAGTATAAATTTATTTATTTATTTATTTATTTATTATTTGGATTTGTATGCCGCCCCTCTCCGAAGACTCATATATCTCACTTGCTAACTTTCCTAGAATTGTGTTTCTAATCTAAGTCTGCATAGTTATGATTGATTTCTGTTCACTTTGTGCTTCTCTTTCCATTAATATAAAATTTCCAGGTTCGAAGGGTGAACCTAAATAATTTTAAAATCTTGTATTTATATATAAGTGGCAAATTCAGCTGTAACCAAATTGAGGAGGAAATGAAATTCAGTTTCTGCAGTATCTCATGTGTGTGGTTTCCTGTAAAAACACCTGCATCAGAAAGCAGGATAGGGCTTGGGTGGAGTAAGAATAAAATGTTTAGCAAGTCTTTAATAAGCCGGATGTTAGGAGAGGGACAACTGACTTGTGGCATCAATTATTTTTCTCTAAGGTTTCATATAAAAAATTGAAATAAATTAATAGAGAAAATTAGATTAATAGGGTTTGTTCCAAAATATTCTAGAAGAGGGGCTGCATACAAATCTAATAAATAAATAAATAAATGAATATAATAAAGAAAAATATTTCTTTGAATTCCAACTGCATGAGATACTGGGCTTGGGCACATTATTCATTCATTCATTCATTCATTCATTCATTCATTCATTCATTCATTCATTCATTTGAGTTGGAAGGGACCTTGCAGGTCATCTGGTTCAACTCCCTGCTGGTACAGGACATCCTATATCACACTAGTCCAACAGTAGTCCAGTCTTTTCTTGAAGGTCACTAGTGCTGGAGCATTCACCACCTCTGCAGGCAAGCCGATCCACTGGCTGATCGCTCTTAAAGTCAGAAAGTTCCTAATTATTTTCAGGTTGAATCTCTCCTTGGACAGCTTCCAACCATCACTCCTTGTCTGACCCTCTGGTGCTTTGGAAAATAATGTGTTCTTCTCCTTCCTGTGGCAGCCACTTGAGTATTGCTATCATGTCCCCCCTGGACCTCCTCTTTGCTAGACTATTCATGTCCAATTCCTGCAACTTTTCCTCAAATGTTTTAGTTTCTAGTCCCTTTATCATTCTGGTTGCTCTCTTCTGCACTTTTTCTAGAGTATCAATGTCTCTTTTGTAGTGTGGTGACCAAAACTGAATGCAGTACTTTAGGTGTGGTCTAACTAGAGCATTATAGAGTGGAATTAGCACCTCCCTTGTGTTGGAGTGTATTCCTCTGTTTATGTAGTTTAAGATTGTGTTGGCTTTTTTAGCCACCACCGCACATTGTTGGCTCATGTTTAATTTGTTGTCCACTAAGACTCCAAGATCTCTCTTACATTCATGGCTGTTGAGAGTGTTTTTGCCCAGTTTGTATGCGTGTTTTGGGTTTTTCTTATCTAGGTGTAGGATCCTACTTTTATCTGCATTGAACTTCATTTTGTTTGTTTGGGCCCATTGCACTAGTCTGCCTAGATCCCTCAGTGTCCTGGGCCTATCCCCTGGGGTGTTGGCCACTCCTGCCAGCTTGCTGTTATCTGCAAATTTGATTAGTTCCCCTTCTACTCCCTCATCTAAGTCATTAATGAATATGTTGAAAAGTACTTGGTCTAGGACTGATTCTTGTGGTACCCCGCTACTGACTTCTTTCCATATGGAGATGGACCCATTTAGGACTCCTCGCTGGGTGCGGTTGGTCAGCCAGTTGCCAATCTACCTAGTAATGTTGCTGTCTATCTCACTTTTCTCTAGTTTGTGGAGCAATAGATTGTGGTTAACCTTGTCGAAAGCTTTGCTGAAATCCAGATATACTAAATCTACTGTGTTGCTCTGGTGAATTGATTTGTTCACAGTATTGAAGAATGAGATGAGGTTGGACATTATGTAGCTTGTAAGAATCACAGAAAGAACTAGCTATAAATGTCTAGTACAAGTAGTCCTTGTGTTACAACAGTTCATTCAGTGACTGTTCAAAGTTACAAAAGCACTGAAAAAGTGACAGAACCATTTTTCATACTTATGATATTTGCAGCATCCACATGGTCATGTGATTTACATTTAGAGCAGTGATGGGCTTGCCCAGTCAGGTATGAAGAACCAGTAGAAATTTTTTTATCAGATACGCAGAACTGGTAGAAAATTTTTTCTTTTTTTTCTTTT
This sequence comes from Erythrolamprus reginae, assembly GCF_031021105.1. NCBI lineage: Eukaryota > Metazoa > Chordata > Lepidosauria > Squamata > Dipsadidae > Erythrolamprus > Erythrolamprus reginae. The sequence goes on from NC_091963.1 coordinate 85,073,568, forward strand.
TTTCCCTTCTGGGCTATGGGTATATTTTTCCTATTGCAGTAAATGAGGTTGAATGTGTATACTTTTAGAAGAGCCATGCACATGTGCGTGCGTGTGTGTGTGTGTACATACACATACAGTTTATATAGTAGATAAGGTATATTTTTGTGTGCCTGTGTATAATATGCATGTACACATATGGCATATATACATAGAATTAAATAGTACATTCTGGATGTTCAGTAATAGCAAATAGATAGCAAACTTGTATCTCTTTGAGGCAAGGAGGGGCCAGGCACCCTAACCATAACCCAAACCCTTGATGTGAGTTATGTCAAGTTGGCCACCTTTAAGCCAATCACATTACCTTTAAACCAACTCCCTGGTCACATGATTGTCAAGCCATTCCCATCTGGCCACATGGTCAACAAGCCACACACACAAATAAGCCATGCCCACAGTGTGGTAGTAAAAAAAATTGCAGCCCTTCACTGATTTAGAGGCTTGGCAACTGACTCATATATATGATGGTTGCAGTGTCCTGGAGTCATATCATCTCCTTTTGCAATCTTCTGGCAAGCAAAGTCAATGAAGAAGCCAGATTCACTTAACCATGTGACTAATTTAAGAACTGCAATGATTCGCTTAACAAATGAGGCAAGAAAAGTTGTAAAATCAACTCAAAATCAACTTGCAAACTCACAACAAATTTCTCGCTTAACAATGTAAATTTTGGGCTCAGTTGGGGTCATAAGGTCAGGACCACTTCAATTGAATATTCATATTCATGAAATAATATAAACTGTATATTTTCACAATGCTGAATGCTGGATAAAAGCTCTGCACTAATCCATTATGACCTTTTTCATTATGGGATTGGTGAATGTGACAGCTCACAAGTTGGAAAAGGCAATATATCTTCCCCACAGGAAGACATAATCTGATTTCATTATGGAGTTACTGATTATTTCAAGCAGACAGAGAATAAAACCGCTTTCTTTACTAAGATTACCTTTGTATATTATGGGCAGTATAGTATTTATGAGAAGTACAGTCTATTTTTACCAGAGGCAGTGCAAATTAAAAAAAAATTAATGTTGCCAATTATTTCCCATAAAAATCAAGTTTAACCATTGTAAGTAGGCTAGTCAGCCTCATTAGGTAAACCTGACTAATAAAGCTACAAGAAAGGCTAACACTACTTTTATTGGGATTGGCTATAATAACAGTATCTTGCAGATCTGTGTTGTTTAGCATCTCCCTTCTTTTACTGCAATGAATTGGGGAAGCATATGCCTGAACCAATTCTGACTGTTATCTTTTTTGAACCTTTGTTTTAATAAAAGCTTCAATCTCTTTTGTCTAGGTAATAGCTTATTCAACAGCATATTCAAGTTCAATAATTTTTCTTGCTCTTTACCAAGCAGATAAATGCAATTGGCTGATAAAGGATGTAGTTTTTGCTTGTTTGCTTTTGTTTAAACCAAAAGAGAAATAAACAACATGATTGCCAAAGGCAAAATTAGTGAACATGTTTATGAAGAGACTTCTCTGGATATTATTCTGGAAGGAAGTGTGGATGTTCAAGGAAGTGAATGGATTTAGAGATCTTTCCAGTTTGATTTTTACTATCCACAATTTTACTTCCATTCAGCACCTCATATGCAAGTGCCATTTGGAATTATCATTCCCAAGACTCGACATAAATCTTAGTCTGTGTTTGAACACAGGTTTTATATGCCTTGCAGTCCACGGGTGGGTTCCAATTTACCTCACTAATGGTTCACTCCTTCCTGCACTGCATGGGCATGCCTCATAGGCATGCATGCACTTTGTGTGTGCACACATGCACAATAACAAAAAATCCAGGAAAAAAACAAAGCCAAAAAAGAAGATGGTGAGCCCATGCACAGTGCCAGAACTTGGCTTCTTTCATATTCAGAGGGAAAATAAAAAATTAAATAACAATAATTATTAAAATTATTTTTTAAAAAAATTTGGTGGTGCCATGGACTGACATCGACTGATCCAGTTTGGTGACATCATCATGATGTCACCAGCAGGTCATTACCAATTCGGGCAAACCGGTCCAAGTCATGAGGTACCCACCCCTGTTGCAGTCCATGTTGGAACAAGAGCTGATCTACTTGCAGGGGAAATTTAGTAGAGAAATGCTGAATACTTTCCCATCTGCAGTTCTCCCCCAATTTCCCATTTCTTTTCATAGTTTTTTTAAATTGTTCCATGCAGCTGCAATAAATTACTGGAGAAATGAAATGTGGCATATGCAGAGGAACATTACTAATCTTAACAGAGGAGGTGTTAATAAGCAACCATCCTCCTGCCTGTTGATCCTTACTGTAAATGCATTACATTCCAATTATTTCTACAAATATTTATAGTATTATAACAAATATTCTCACTTCCAAATTGCACAATTATGTGAAAAAAAACCCCACTAGAAATATATGTTTAATAAAAATCCTTCGACTGGCCAGGTCAAAGGAGATCTTTTTACCCCGAGAAAGCCAGAAAGGGCTGTGGGTCAGGAAGAGGAAAACACCCATTTCTTAATTGACAGTTGGAGGAACTGGACAGAGAGGTAAATGATCTGGATGGCATGTGGTTTCAAGGCTGAAGCTGCTTTGCCTCTGTAACTGGTTGAAAGGAATCAGTATCCTTCCATATGACATTTCATTGAATGCCAGGTTTGGGTGGAAGGACATTTTATGAAAAATGAAAATTATTGCCCTCAGTTTATAAAGGTTATTGCTAAGAAAGATAGAACAACATTTCCCTTGACCAGGTCACTCCTAAGCACCTGAAGTTCATCATGTGAGGAAAGAGAAAGGGGGAAAAATCTATTCCAACCCTTAGCAGGTATTTCGTTTGGGGAGTTTCCTCCCATTACAGGTCCACATATTAAATGATGGATATTGAAAGGCATTTGGTCTAAGAGAGGATGGAAATAGCTCAGTGAAATTGTGCTGTCTTCAGCATACAGAGGCTTACATGACTTAGCCCAAGTTATCTACTAGATTGCCTATTTCTATACAGGGCAATCTATGCTCAGATTTTCAGTGTAATACTTTTTGGAAATCATGATACAAATAACATTAAATCGATAATTATTACTATTTTTGGATTTATGTTCAGAAATTACCTGTTATTGCAACTGAGCCAGGACTGGTCCTTTTTTGTTTAGAGGAAGATTCACAATGTATATTTCAAAACAGGTTATAGCATTCCAAATGTTTAAATGTTGTTATCTGTTTAGTTGTTAAGGTGTCTGTTTTTGTAAGATGCCTTTTATAATGAGCACTGGAGACATGTCTATGTGTCTGTTTGTATTTAGTGTGTATATGTGTGTGTGTATACACACACACACATACACGCACACATACCCATATACACATACATACATGTAAAAGTAAAGGTTCCCCTGCAGATGCATGTCCAAAGACATCTCTGTGGTTATGTGTCTGGCATGACTAAGTACACGGAGCGCTGCTACCAGGGGTGGATTCCACTTACCTTCCCTATCAGTTCACATCATGAAGGAAGTGCATGTTTTGTGCATGCATGCTCGCTTCCCTCATGGGCATACTCCCATCATGTCACACAAAACACCCAGAAATGATCATCTTCACATGCATAGAAGCCTTTGCGCATGCAAGTTGTGGTGACTGGTTCGGAAGGGTATCCTGCTGGTCATTGCTGCTGGTTCAGTGAGTGGTGGTAAACACAGGCTGACCTTATCCAGATGGGCCCAGTTTATCAGGCTCAAAGTCGATTGCCAGAGGGCCTGTGGCTGTGAGCCAATGACAACAATCATAAACCACTTATTTAACATATGCATATTCCATTAATTTTATCTATGTAATTCTGTATAATTCTAATACAGTTTTACGAATTAATACATCCTATTTTAGAACAACACCTAAATATATCTATTTCCATCATTCCATAATCAATCCATATTTAGTAATCGATCATCCCTCCTCAAGTTCCCATCCCTCTGGCCAAACCCCCAAAGCTTTCTTTCTTATCTTTTTATAATCCATTGATTTCTTCTTTTCCCTTTTCCTCCTTGAATATAAAATCTTTCCAAATTTTTTAATTTCCATTCCAATTCCTTTCTTACTCTGCCAACTTCAAAGTATCAGATCACATCTATTCTCAATTTTATTAGTGCTTATCTTATAATCATCATCAAGTATGTGACCATCAACCCCTTCTTCAATCAAACCATTTTCTAATTCATTTATCTTTTTGCATCCCTTCCCATCTCCTTCCACCTCATTAATTGTTAAGTCATCTAAACTGTCAATCTTGTATCCTTTGGTCTGTCCCTTTTGAAAGTGCCCATTTTGTGGCACTTTTTTATTTCCCTGAGGATTTAGCCGCCCTGAGTCCTTGGAGAGGGGCAGCATATAAATACAATAAATAATAAATAATAAATAATAAATAAATAAATTTCCTTCATTTTCTTTATGTTGATCAATTTGTTCATCATTCCTCTCTTCTCCACCACTTTCTCCGTATTTCTGCCTCTTGTCATAGTCCTCTTGTATTGAAATTCTTGCAATTTTTTTACTGTTTTCAGTTTAAAAAATTATGTTGTTTTTGTTTTCTTCTTCACACTCTTTAATGTACTGTATCTGAATACATCCGTAAATAGATCTCTTTTTTCCTCCATTTAATCCAAGACTTTGTCCACCTGTCCAATTTATCTTTATACAGCCCAAAAGCCAAAGTGCCTCAAAAAAGTCAATTGGCCTGTCTTTTTTCTTTTTCTTTCTTTCTTCCCTTTTCAGGTTCATATAAAGTTCAAGCCAATAATACTTTCCTCCAGTTCTCAGCTCTTCTTTATCACTTGTTATGAAAACAATCTGGCCAGTTTCATAGAATCAAGGTCACATTCAGTGAATAATACATAATAAATCCAACCAAATGCTGCCTCAACTTTACCAGCAGATGTCCACACTATACAATCTCACAGTTGCTTTTTGATTCTTTTGAATTCTTTTAAGATATTTTAAGTTCTAATAGTCTCAAAAAGTCAAATTTTAACTTCTTTTTAAAAATTATTTAATATTTCTATTGATTTTTAAAAATATGAACACACACACAACATAAAACAGGTGCTCTGTTAGTAGTGCCCACCATGAGACAAGCATTCACACCCACCACCAAATCTGTTTCTTGTATATACCATTTTAACTCAAGAGCAAAGTATCTGTTTACATATTATAGAGTGATTCCAATTTATTCCTTGTAGCTTGGTCTCGGATTCTACTCACCATATATTGTCAAATTTTAACTTCAAATTTCTAAAAACTATTGTGGTTGGATTGCAGCCAGGTCCTGTGGCAACAGACTTTGTGCCTGATAAACTGGGGCCATCTGGGCATGGTCGGCCTGTGTGGCTGTCGGAGGAGTTGGACAGTAAGAAGGAAGAGGGAGAGATAGAGTGTGAGGAATATACAGAGGCTATAGAATCCCCAACTGGGGCTTTGCCTGGATCTGAGGAGGAAGAGAAGATGAGGGATCTGATCCTGGATGTACGGGTCAGAAGTATGCGGGAGAGGCAAGAGCAGTTATGCAGACTCAGAAGGACGAAGTGAGCACAGCTGTGCATAGTCTGCACTTCCAGGATGTATATAATGGGAGGAGTTGGGAGGTTTCCTTTGCAAAAAGCCAATGTTTGTTCCTCCGGAGAAAGAGAGCATGCAAAGAGTTTTTTGCCTGTTGTTCAAACAAACGGTAGTTTTGGACAGTTATAGGGTTAAGAATCTTGTAAGTCCTCCTTGGCTTTGTAATCACTTATGAATCTATCTTATGAACTTGGCCTCCCGCCTGAACTTTGGCAGTCGGAAGACATTCTTTTGTCCTAGTTTGTGCTTTACAATGAAATTTATTGTAAATAGACTCTTTCATTTTGAAAACCTTGTGTCTGAGGGTTAATTTGGAATTAATTACTGGCTGGCTGCCATGTGAGACAGAACAGAAACGTAGCAAATTATGCAGTGCCCAGGTTTACTTGGCGCATCAGTTGCGGCCCTATTTGGACAGGGAGTCACTGCTCACAGTCACTCATGCCCTCATCTTCTCGAGGTTCGACTACTGCAAATCTCTCTACATGGGGCTACCTTTTAAAAGTGTTCAGAAACTTCAAATCATGCAGAATGCGGCTGCGAGAGCAATCAGGGGCTTTCCTAGATATGCCCATGTCTCGTCAACACTACACGGCCTACGCTGGCTGCCCTACATGGCTTTGGACCAGAATACGGGACCGCCTTCTGCTGCACATACCCCAGTAACCGATTAGGTCCCACAGAGTTGGCCTTCTCCGGGGCCCGTCAACAAAACAATGTTGTCTGGCAGGACCCAGGAGAAGAGCCTTCTCTGTGGTGGCCCCAGCCTTCTGGAATCAATTCCCCATGGAGATTAGGACTGCCCCCACCCTCCTCACCTTTTGCAAACTTCTGAAAACCCACCTATGTCACCAGGCTTGGGGAAATTGACATACCCCTAGCTGTTCCATTTTATGTATGGTTTGTCTGCACTGTATGATTGTTTTTTATAAGGGCTTTTAAAATTGTTTTTAAATATTGGATTTGTATCTCATGTATTATTTCCTGTGAGCTGCTCCAAGTCCTCGGAAAAGGGCGGCATACAAATCTAATAAATTATTAGTAGTAGTAGTATGTGTTTGTTCATCCCGAACACAAAAGCCGAAGACAACAGCCTGAAGATGACGAGTGGGAATTCATCGAAATGTCGCCAGGAGTCTATCAACCTTACATGGGAAAAGACATGTTAAGTCCCGATAGTCAAACTTTTGCACTTGGCACCCTGCCTGTGCTTAGAATCACAGAAGTGCTTCAAGTCCACCATCTATCTATCTCTCCCCCATCTATGCATTTCCTCCCTCTTCCTTCTTGTGCTCCATTGTTCCAACAACTACATCTATTTTATTTACAGCTCCCTTTTCATAAACTTCAACAAACTGCTTTATCCTCATTGATCAGGGACAGAAATCATCCACATCAGTTACATCTCTGTCCCCTTTACCTAGTTTAAATGCCTGTTCTGAACTCCTCACCGAGCACCTGGGTACTTCTGTATGATGGATGCAAACCATCCCTATTAAACAACTCCCTACCAGACCATCTACTGACATCATGGTTAACATAGCAAAAACCTTCAGCTTTACACCACTGCCTTAACCACACATTAAAATCTGTGATACAAGTTGTTTTATCCTCCTGACCACAAACTGGTAACACTTCTGAGAAAGTCATTGAATCAGTTATTCTGCCTAGCTCCATGCTGTTGTACATACTCCTGGTCAGTTGGAGGATGATGAAGATATTGAGGACTCAAATTCAGATAGTGTTTATGAATTAGTGGGGGGCCAGGGTTACAGGTAGTAGAACAGGTGAGAGGCCAGCCACAGGATGGGGCTATGAGTTCAGGATCTAGTGAGGGAGAATCAGACATTCACTGGGTTAACCCTAAATTCAGAAGGGCCCAAAAATGTAGAGAACAGGTGTCTGGAAGAAGATATTAAGGAGAGGAATGGGTTAAATACTGTAGTGATGTATTTGGCACGTCAGGGGGTCAGTGGGGAAGAAGGGTGGAGTTTCAACGTTGCCGAAGAGAAAAATTGATGTTTTTCTTGCCGCTCTCAAGTAAGCAAAAGTATTCTGTGTTGATTAACAGTCAGGACTACTGTTTTAGAAATCATGCTGTTAGGAAAATAAATCTTGTTAAGTGGAGAAGGAGAAGGAATGTGAGAAATGCAGTTAAGGGAGAGAACGGACCAACAGATAAGTGCCTGTATGAAATACGTTTGAATTCCAGAAGAGCAGAGAAATAAATGGAGTTTCTTTATTCATGAAATAATGCATTTAATAAGAGTTATTTGTAATTGCTAAATTTCTACCAGAAACCAGAACACATGCTAAGACATTGGAAATCTCTTTTTACTAGATTAACATTTCTCTGGGACAAATTTGTGCCAGGATGCACCACCACATCAATGTTATTAACTTTACTTTATTGTGTCTTTATTATGTCTTTATTATATCTTTATTATGATATTTGATAAGGATGAAAATTTGGATCCCAATTGTGGAAGGCTGTTATTATCTGATTTATGCAGCAAATATTTCTCATGTGATTCCTTTTTGTATGCTTATTTTTTGCTTTTGTTCTAATTGGTGAAAAATAAATACCTAGCTATATAAATGCATGCCTCCTGTCAAAATGCGAAGAGGAGTGCAGTGGTTCCTTAACTTTTCTATTAGTGTCTCCCAAGGGAGACTTGGACAGCTCCGTAAAGTGGTTCACCCTCATAATGCATTTGGATCAGGTAATATAATCATCTCAGGTTTCTGTGGCTGGCTTGAACAGAGTGAAGGGTGGTAAATTGGCCATCTTTTTTGGGGGGGGGGATATAATTTTTTTTATTATTTTTCACACCTTATAGAGATTCCAATTTACATTCCTCAAATATAGTACAATACAATATAAAATGCCAGATTCTTAGTCAAATTAATCAAATTTTTCTAATGATTTATCCAATTATTTCTGGCATATATCATTCATCCTGTGCTACCTCCTTTCCAAATGCTATCATCTGGATTTTAGATAATGTTCTTCACTTTCATTTATATTTAAAGTGCTATAGCTATCTAAATTTCTCTTGGCTATTTGCTATTTTTCCTAACTGTGCCATCGTGCTTCAGTCCCTTTCTAGCTTTCTTAGAAAACACATTCCTACTTTCATTTGAAAAAAACCTCATTTTATCGTAGCTGCCCTTAACAATAGAAAATATCCAAAGTTTACATCTTTTTAAAAGCCCAGGAAGGAAAGAAAAAAAAGAAAAAAGGAGAGTGGAAAAGAAAAAGAAAAAGAAAAGAAGAAACACTATTCATATTGTATCTTAATTTATACATAGGGGGAAGGGTTGTTGTTAGAAATTTTAAAATACATTTCCTACTCAATTCATTTATTTCACTTCTTTCATTATATCAGTATATCGTTTCTACTTTAACAGATCAAAATAAATATAAATCATTATTATTCCATTATTTTGTGTGAGAAGTATCTTCCATTAAAAAAGACCAATTAATATTCTTCCCTAATCTAAATATTTTCCACTGCCATTCTTTGTGTGATAATCTTCCCTAATCTATAAACCCCACAGCCAATCCCAGTGTAATAATCGTCCCTAATCTGTGTGTCACTGTCATATCAGTGCAATGATCTTCCCTATTTTAATTATTTTTTCTGCTAAATGCAGTGCCATAATCTTCCCTAATCTGTATATTATTCCTAACTCAAAATATCTTCCATTATCAAACTCAGTGTGATAATCTTCAATAATCTATTCATTTTAACTCTTCGTTGTTTCATCTGTCTTTCCTTATGATGCCTAACATAATTAGTGCTAGCTATTATCCCATATTAATCCTACTTCTGTTATTATAGCTCTCCTCCCTTTCCTTTTCCCCCTTCTTCCCCCTTTGTTTACCACCATAAATCAAATAAGCAATTTATGATTCAATCAATCAGAATAATAAAAAAAAGAAAGAAGAGAACAGAGAAGAAAAACAAAAAAAAAGATCATCCAAAAATAATCATAATCATTATCAAATATCTCACCTATATTATGGGCAATGATCAAAGCTATTTTCAATTTTGTTAATTTATAAGCCATTAAATTTTCTCCTCTTATGTAATTCTTTCATTTTACACTTTATATCACTTGCTTATATATGTATTTATTATGTATTTTCATTAGTAAACTCCGAATAAGATTAAAATGTTAATAAATCCCATTCATTATGTATACTCAATTCTTTTTATAATTTATAACTTTATGAGAGAAAAGTGAAAAAGAAAGTGCTAATATCTTTTAGTAACTTCTAGATATTCTTACAAGTATTTAATTCTTAAAAGTATTTAATTTCAATTTATATTATTCAAAGTCCAAATGTAATTTCAGTCAAATCAATCAGTCCAATTAGATCAAATCAATTCAAATCAGTTCAATTCAGTTCAAATAATTTCATCTTGAACATTATCTTCCTCCCATGCATTAGCTGGTCCATCTTCTCACAGCAAGAATACTGTCTTTAAACATATAGCAAACTGCTATATTTCCTCTGGCCACATGATGTCGCTAGGTGATCAATTTTCCAAGTTTTCTCTGAATAGTTCTTTTATAGTTCCTTCCGGTTTTAGTGACTTGTTCTTCAGTTTATAGAAGAAAAGAAAGATAAGAATCCAAAACAGAAGTTTAAAATTCCAAATTCCAAAAGGTGAATTTCAAAGAAAACCAATTAGGTATTTGGGAAAAATCAAATGATGGGCAATTCGCTACTTTTCAAAGCTTCCGCTGAAATGCCACACTGCACATATAGCTGCCTTCTTCAATCTCAGGCCATTTTAACCCCGTCCAGCAACCAAGCAAGAAACAAAAGTCTAAAATCCCATTCAGGCACTCTCCGCTTACCACCATAGGCAGGAAATCCCTTCTTCCCCTCTGCAGGTAACTTCTCAAATTCTCTTTCAAGATGGAATCATTCAGCTACTATCCTGGCATTGCGTAGTCTCCGCAGTTGTGCTGGAACAGGCATGGCTGCCTGTCCAGCTTCACCACAGCCGATGTGAGACAAGCCAGTTCACCCAGCGGGGCATGCTGGCCCCTGCCAGGCCCCTGGTAGTGTCCCATGCATCACTCTCCCTGCAAGAGAGATCTGGTCTGGTCCAAAAGGACCAGAACCCCAGGCAATGGGACTTGGGGACATTCCCAGAAGACAGGGAAATATCCCCAGTGCTGCAGCCATGAGACCCCATCCCCCATAGATTGGCCATCTTGAAAAGGATGGCTTTAAACAGTCAGTTACATCTTGTCACCCTGCCAATGATCAGTTCAGTTCAAACTTCAGTTGTTGTTGTTGTTATTATTATTATTATTATTATTATTATTAATTGGATTTGTATGCTGCCCCTCTCCGCAGACTCGTTCTAGTGACTCACTCTTAAAAGGTCTCAATTCCATGCATTCCTTCAGGCTTCGTCCCACCTTCATTACCAGTATAAAATTGGTGTGTCAGGGCTGACAGGAAAAGAGGCAGACTCAGTGGTGAACAGCAACAGCAAACCTTTATCTTAGCAACCTAGAACAGAACAAAGAACTGGCTGCTTTACAGTTCTTATTATACTGGAATTGTCAAACTCTGAACTAATGATAGGGCTCTATTTGCTGGAGAGACGGAGTAACGACACGGACACCAGAGCTGGATTTAAAATTGGGTCATTTTTATTAACATAAATTTGCATAATTTATTCAAATAATATTGCATAAATTTGCATAAACAACTATGACCCGGAACTGGACCTGCAGGGTCAAACAAATACTTCCGGGGCGGAAATGACGTATGCCAGCAAACATTCCTGGGCAACTCATGGGCGTATCTCGATGCAAGGTCCAGGTGAGGGCCAGGCCGTCACCTGTGACCTTTTCTGCCATGCTGTGCATGAGGGGGGTCCCACCGGCTAACCCGAATCGGGGAATTAAAGGTGCAGGACCCAAAGACAGGTTCCCCCCAGCTGCTCAGGCAGAAACTCCCTCCATGAGCTTGCAGAGAACCTGTCAATCATCCCCAAAGATGCCCAAGGGAGAACGCGCGGTTGCTAAACCACCCAATTTTCCGCCCCTAACCTGCCACAGGAGCGGGGGTCAGATCTCTATCTTGGCCCCCCGACTCCCCCCTCTAGCTGCGCCAGCTCACGCAGAGACCGCTGCAGGTCCTGTAAGAAGATGGCGTTCCCCTGGTCAGACAGGTGAACGCCATCATTACGGTAGAGCCATGGCTTATCTATTGATATAAGGGGATGAGGTATTACCACTCCACCCATTTCTCTAACCGTTTTCCCCATAGCCCTATTCACTCGTCTCCTAGCCCGGTGAATGGCCCTAAGGGAAGAGGCATCCCTCCACACAATCCTAGGTAATATGTCTGACCACACCACCTGCGTGGCGGGCCAGACCTCACGAAGCCTTCGCAGGTCTTCGCGTGCCTGGATGAGCAGCGCCAGGCCTCCCAGCATGCACAGGTCATTGCCACCTAAGTGCAATACCAGCCACCTGGGTGCGGCCACAAGACGCTGCCCACTCAGACCCCTTTGGGCGCGACTCCAGGAGCCGCCCCCCATATTGCCGGGCGCAGCGCAATGCTGACCGCCCAGCAACGCCGGTAGGAGACCCTCCCACCGCATACCTCTCCGGCCCATCCAGGTAACGTTGACCCACCGCCCCAGGGACAGGTGGGTCCCGATGGCGCTCCTGGCTGCCGCGCGGCCGGCCCAGAAAATCATGCTGTGGCCACACAGCAGCGCCGTCGGTTTCGTGTTAGCCTGGGGACCTGCAAGAGGACACAGACACAGAGAGGTTACCTAGCCTAAGCCCTGCCTGGGATCCTCAGCGGGCCTAACATACCCCAAATATGCCGCTGACCGCCAGCGGCCGATCTCCCGAATCCGATGGGCCGGGAAACCAGAAAGTGCCGCACTAGTGGCGGCGCCGATACGGAACGAATGCGTTCCATAACCGGCGGGATCCATGCCCACCTGGGCCATCGCCCTAGATACTAAAGCCCAGAATTGGAAACGGGTCAGAGGGGTACCGTCACAATGCCTAAACAGGTACCCCTGACCTGACCCCCTCATACCACAATAAAGCCGTAGGGCGGCCACCGGACACACCGACTGGTCGGTGGCCGCACTAAGTTGTAAGGCAACCCCTCTGTGCAGCTGATCCGTTTTAGACCTTCTCACTACAAGGGACACCCCCCCTTGCCTAAAGGTCAGATCAGCGAACTGGAAGGCCCGGAGCGAAGTGTCAGCCTGAGACGAAGCCATGGCCTCGCTGACCCGAAGGGCCCCAAAGAACATGACACAAGCCGCTGCCCTGAAAAGACGGGCCTCGTACAATGAGGAACACAGACTGCCAAAAACCACGTTGATTGATGACAGCTGCTCCACCGTCAGGGGCTGACGAGTGTCACCTGGGGCCCCCGCTTGCTCCCTAAGCCAGCCCTCCAGCATCTTCCGGATGCGAAAGTCACCCGAAAGATCTGCAACCCCCCCCGCCTTGGACAGAAAGGCGAGGCCGGCTAACCGGGACCGGATCGTCCTAACTGACAGGCCACGCCGCCTAAGTTGGACGCAAAACTCGGCCAAATGCTCTACAGGGACAGGCCAACTAAGCTGGTACCCCCTGCCCTGCCTGAACTCCCCAAACTCCTTACCTGCACGCTGGTATGCCCTGAGGGTGCCGGGCGCTACAGACAAGGAGATTGCCCGGGATGCCTCGCTTCTCCACCACTCTGAATCCCTCCCAGACTCCAGAGGTGGCTGGGGAACGCTTCTGGCAGTTCTCGGGCCCACGGGGCCAGGGTCCGAAACCTGGACAACTGACCACGGGACAAGGCATCAGCAACCCCGTTATCTAACCCGGGGACATGCTTAGCCAAAAACAATGCGTTTAGAGACAAGGACCTGTGCACAAAATGGCGGACAAGCCGCATGACCCTGTCGCTCTTTGAGGACAGGGCATTCACTACATGGACAACCGCTAGGTTGTCACACCAAAAGTGCACAGTCTTGTCCCTAAACTGCTCCCCCCAGAGCTCTAAGGCCACTATTAAGGGGAAGAGCTCCAGGAACGTAAGGTCCTTAACCAACGAGGTGGCACTCCATTCCGGAGGCCATACCGACCAGCACCACTGGTCACCTAACACTACCCCGAAACCACAAGTCCCCGCGGCGTCAGAGCAGAGCTGCAACTCAGCTTCCAACAGAAGCTCGTGCCTCCAGAAAGACAACCCGTTAAATCTGTCCAAAAAATCCCGCCACACGCCGAGGTCAGCCCTGACCCCGGCGCAAAGGCGGGTACGATGATGGGGCAAACGGAGCCCCTTCATCGCATCATACAACCTCCTGGAAAAAGCCCTTCCAGGAACAACTACCCGACAGGCAAAATTAAGAATGCCTGCCAGTTCCTGAAGCTGCCGTAGGGTCACCTTCCGGCAGCCCAGGACCTCATCAAGCTTCCGCCTGATCTTTGCCAACTTCTCTAGGGGCAATCTGGAAGATTGCTCCTCTGAGTCCAATTCAATACCCAGAAAGGTAATCCTGGTGGCGGGGCCTTCGGTCTTCTCAGAGGCTAAAGGCACCCCTAATTGAGCACAAAGGGCTTCGAAGTCCCGCATCAAAGCAAAACATTGCTCCGAATGCGCAGGCCCCGCCAAAAGGAAATCGTCAAGGTAGTGAACGACCGTACCCAGGCCACTTTGCCTCCTGAGCGCCCACTCCAAGAAGGTGCTAAAACTCTCGAAAAGAGAGCACGAGACAGAGCACCCCATGGGCAAAGCTCTGTCCACGTAATAGCCCCCCTCGAAATGGAAGCCCAACAGCTCAAAGTCATCCGGGTGTATGGGGAGGAGCCGGAATGCCGACTTAATGTCGCATTTACCCATAAGGGCTCCCACCCCACACTTCCTAACCATAGTCACGGCTGCATCAAAGGATGCATACCGGACTGAACACAACTCGTCAGGAATGAAATCATTCACTGACTCCCCTTTTGGAAAAGACAAATGGTGAATCAACCTAAATTCACCACTCGCCTTTTTGGGGACCACACCTAAGGGAGACACACGAAGATTCGGGAAGGGTGGCTCCGCAAAGGGCCCCAGGACCCTGCCTTCGGCAACCTCCTTCCCAATCTTCTCCCTAACAATGTCTTCATGACCAACAACCGACCTAAGGTTGTCAGACATGAAGGCCTTCCTAACACCCTGATAAGGGATCCTAAATCCCTCTGCGAAACCTAGCAAGAGAGCGGCCGCTCTCGAGCGAGGGTGGTAGTCGCCCAACCAACCCTCGAGCACCCCTAAATTAATTGGGCTGGGCCCCTTTTCCCCCAGCAGGTGGGGGAGGCTTTGGGGGACCCGAGCCTTTCTTTTCAATCCCCTTCTTGGGGCGGGGGCACACGGCTGCGGAATGGTTTCCCCCACAACTTCCGCAGGCGTGACGAAACCTGCAAATGGGGCGAAAACACGCCCCCTTTGCAGCGAACTCGTGACATATTAAAGAGGCAACCTTACTAACGGCACCCGCCACGGCCTTGGCCGGCGCGGGCGTCGCAGGCTCCTCCTCCATAAAATGACCGCTATCGGTCCTATCACAGCCCTCCTTCCCTGACATATGAGTGGCCTGGAACCACAGGTCCGGAACCACCATATCCCAAGGCAAGTAGGGGTCATGGGCAATACGCATACGGAAGCCTTTATCATAGTGCCTCCATATGGTCCCCCCATACTCGAAATGGGCCCTCGCTATTAGGTCGATGTACTTCAGCAAGGCACCGGCCCTCCCCGGCTGCCTCTGAATGACCACCGACGCAAAGGTCAGAAATGCATACAGCCACGAGCTGAAGCATTTCGTGACCTTTGTCTTTTTCACTTTCTCCCCAGGGACAACCTCCTTATCTTGCTTAGGGACCTCCCTGTTCAAGATGGAGAACAAATCAACGTACTCCCCCCGCCAGATTGCCTCCTTAACTGACGGGTGCAGATGGTACCCTAAAGGTGTGGCGGGCAACCCACAAGGGATGGCCCCAGGCTTGATGCTGGCGAACGGGTCCCACACCGTGGTGGCCCCCGAGCCCAGCACCCCAAGCCCCGGTGGATACATGAATGGGACCGGTGGCATAATGGCCGGTGGAGGAGGAATCCAACCCCCCACCCCCGCCCCAGGTGGGACAGGCACCCCCAGCGCCCCCACTGGCGGAGCTGGCGGGGACCAAACCTGACCACAGGTGCCTGCAGCAGCCCCCGTGAAACTGTTGCCACCCCCCATAGCTGGCGGGATGAACCCGGGACCCTGTATGGGCAGGAGCGGGGATGTGCCTGTATGTGGTGCAACCTCACCTGCCCCGTAAGGGGTAGAAGACATCCACGGTGGGCCCATTCTGGATGGGCCCGGGAACGATGGCCATTGCCCCGGCTGGGCCATCTGTCCAGCGTGGCCCGTCTGACCGATGCTGCCCGCCTGTCCGGTGCCCGCCATCTGTCCTTCTTGGGCCACTTGCCCTGCTGGGGCCGACTCCTCTTCGGGGTCTGCGCCCCATGCTGCGGTGGCAGCCGAGGAAAGCCCCTCCGGGCCTGCCCCCGACCGCCACCTCTCCAACTCGTCGAGCCGCTCCAGTACCCTGGCCCAGGAGAGAGAAGGGGACACCGCGGGTTGAGGGACTGTGGGTGGAAACCCAACCACCCCCCCCACCGGGATCCCCCCCGGGGGCCCCTCTGCCGCCGCCCGAGCCCGGGCAGACGGCCTGGCAGCCCTCCTAGGCCGCACCACAGGTTGGGCCGGGAGGGCCTTAGCTGGCCGCTTCTTAGGGGCCATTACAGAAAAACTAAATCTATTTTTTACAAAAAAGGGGGTAAAGCAGAGAAAAGCCACCAACGAACCCTGCCCTGCGTTGGCAAAGGCCTGCCTGGAGCCGCAGGCCTCCGCAGAAAAACCCCTACAGGAGGCTAATCCCACCTCCCCTCGGGCCACAAGGCCCGACACTAGGCCTTTATCCCAGGCCTCGAACCCCCCAGGAAACACCGCAAGCCCACGGGGCCTCCCAGAAGGCAGCACCACCCACCACCCCCAAGGGCAATGAGGCTCCAAACCGGAGCGGAGTCCAGCCGATGCTGGCTCCGCTATCACTGAAAGGCTCTTCGCTTGCCAAAAGGCCACAAAATGGCGCCTCGCACGAGGTCGCCACCTAAAATGGCCGCCGGAGCAGACGAACGAACGTCTGCTCAGGAGCTTGGTCCGGGCGAAAAGGAAGAGCCCCGGGCCTGCTCGCCCTTATATAGGGCAAGCAGGCCCCGCCCGGACCAATCAGGGCCTGGCCAATCAGGCCCCGAATCTCCCGAGCGAAGTCTCGCATCGCGAGACTTCGCCCGGGATCCAAGATGGCGGCCGCCATGAGGGACCGTGTCTCCCGGTCCCTCCAGCAAAGCCTGCCTGCCGGGTAAGTCCGGCGCTGCCCTTTCTGGCTTGCTGGCTGCTTGCATCATAGTCAATCAGGTTCAACTAGCAGCCGGTGTGATGCTAATTGTAAAAGGACTTAACAATAGTATATTATAAGATACGTTTCATAAATACATTACAAGTGTTTAGACTAGCTTGTTCAGACAACTCTATTCTATTGCCCCTTTTGAAAAATGAAGGCTAATGATACTAGAAAGGAGCTATCATACTTGGGCTGCAAAAAATCTGCAGGTTGCTAGATGTAAGCAAGGAAAAGTTGGTCTGCTAGTACCCAAAACGTATCATATCATACTTCTCTGTTTTTTTGTGTGTGTTCTGTCTTTTTTACAGAGTGAAATCAAGGTGTTTTGTTACTATTAGCAAGAAATGTTGATTTTTTTTTTACCATGCCATTTAGGGATCAAATGATTATTTACAGCCAAAATCTAGTATTTTTAATTGAAGTACTGTCAGTTGGATAACAAAAAACAGACTTGTCAAACTAGCCTTCTGGGGCTTTATCTTGGCTAGACGTATTGTTAGATGTGACTTGAATATGATGTGCCAAGCTGAGATGGCACGGCAATAGCACGTGTGGCACTGCCAGAAAACTAGCCTCATAGTTTTGTATAAGAAAATTTATGTAATTAAACAGAGTAAACAAAATGCATGGAGAAGATTTGAAACATATATTTGGAACTGGTTTCTATCAAGCAGCAAAGAAATACATTTGGGACTCGGATGTCTAGTTGTCATTTAAATAGTTGGTCCCAGTGCTTACTTCTTTGTTTGCAATTGCACAGCCAGTTCCAATTATTATTCTTAACATGCTTCTTGAAAATAAAATGAATAACTATTTCCCTCATATTTCCACTTTGAAAATCTTCTGCTATAAAATGTGAGTGTGATTAAATATCTATTAAAATTGCCACACAACTCTGACTTATCTGAGTATAACAATTTAAACAATGTTAAGGCATGAAATATAAATACCAAACACTCTTTGGTGCTCAGGAGAAGAGCCAATATGTAGCACATTAAACAAAATGTATTTATGTACTTGGTAATATATTTCAAAAAGAAAGTTTTGCTGAGTAATACCCAAACTAGAAGAACAAATTCTATTTATTTTATTTATTTACTATTAAAGCAGAATTTAGGAATAGACAGCAGCGAACTAGTATTTGCTTTAATGTTAAAGCTATTTACACAAAAGTCAATGTCTTGTAATTATTACAGTATAAGTGGTTAAAAAGTGCATGTTATATGTGCATTGTACCAAAAATATATTTCAGCTGCTTATGTGCATAAGAGGTAGGAATATCAATGTGGAGAAGAATGTGCGCTTCTCTTATCTTTCCTTTTTAACATTTCCTTTCAATAAATAGAGGATTAATATATGAATGTGGAATCAAAAT
This sequence comes from Erythrolamprus reginae, assembly GCF_031021105.1. Lineage (NCBI taxonomy): Eukaryota > Metazoa > Chordata > Lepidosauria > Squamata > Dipsadidae > Erythrolamprus > Erythrolamprus reginae. The sequence continues at coordinate 85,092,075 of NC_091963.1, forward strand.
AGAAATCAATTCAGAAAGATATTCCAAATTCTCCACAATCTGTTTCTCCTTATTCAGCTGTCTGATATATTAACTTTGTTGCTTTTAGAGCCCTACAAATCAATATGAAAAGTTGATCATTACTACAACTTTGGTTGTTTTCAATAGAATTTAATTGAAAATAGCCTGACTTCAATTCAGTGTGTTAAAAGAATTGAAAATTATAATAAAATTAGTTGCATTGTGACTTGATACAAAATTAGAGAGCAGCATATACCTACTAAACTTTAGGGTTTAGGCTTTGTTCAATTAAAAATCTGTTTTTAATTTTAAAATTCTTGCTAAATAAAAGCCAACATCATGATTTGCCTTGTTTTTTATGATCTTGAAATCATAAATAGTATCTGTATCTTATTTGAAAAGAAATAAACAGAGAACTTTCCTAACTTGGTGGGGTTGCTCTTTTATTATCAGGGAAAGAAAGTCCTCCTGTAAGCGATCCTCCAGATGACATTGATGAGCCTATGCCTGTACCAGAAGATCTTTCAACTAGCACAGGAGGATTGCCAAATTCTAGAAATGAAAGAATTTTGGGTAAGGTGGTTGATACATTGGGTGATTCTGCTCTGTCATGCATAAGATGTTTCACTTATACTTGGAAGAAAGACATTTATGTCTGAACTCTCATGTTTGACAGCTTCTTTTTCATGTTTCTTTTCTGTCTTAAATGTAAAAAATAAAGTTCAAAAGTTAATATTTAAAGTAAATATCAGGAAACACTATTTTTTTTTATAAAAAAAATCTGTTCAGTTTTTCCAAAATGATGTCATAATGAAAAACTAAATATATAAAAGCATGGATTACAGGGGGAAAGGATTGGAAGACATACAACTTTAAGATTTGTGGACTTTTAAGTCCCAGAATTCTAGAAGTTAAAGTCCATAAGTCTTAAAGCTAACTTGGCTTATGCTTTAAAAAATAACATCTTTAATTTAAATAGAGAGAGTACCTGGAATACTTATCTGTATTGCCAAGTCATATAAGTTTTGGTCTTCAGTTAATGGATTGAAACTCACGGTTGGCTTCACTCATTGATGCTTTTTCTATTGTTTGCATTTTTTTTTTAAAAGAAGACAGATGAAAGAAAAATGATAGATGGAATGGGGAGAGAACAGTCAAAAGATTGCATTAGAGGAGGATGAAAGAGAGAAAAAAGAGATGGGAAAAACTACTCATGATTAATTTTAATTATAAGCACCTAAGGTAAAAAACATGTATAGAGGCTACTTATCTAAATCCATGTTATGGTTTTCTTTCTCTATTTGTGTCCAAAATAAGAGTATATCCATATTTTTTAAAAGATAGCTAAGTATTCAGCTAGTATACACATACCTCTATGTAATTTGATATGTGTGTATTTGTCTCCAGTGCATAAGCTCAAAATGTACATCTACTGTACGTGTAAGCACTATTGATACACCATGTCTATATGTGTACAGGTAACCCTCTGCTTAAGATTAACAACTCTGAATTTAGTTATGCAGAAGCCTAAACTTCAATTATTTGTTGTTTAGCTGGCCACAGAAATCAGACCAAAACCCCTTTTAACTTGAGCTCAATCATGTTATTGAGGGGAAAATGGCAAAGTCAGACAAGGCAAGCTTGACAGGCATAAATTTGTGTGAAAACCACTGTTGTCCAGATAGCTGAATCCCATTTATTACCTGATGCTCATAAAGAGAATTGCATGTCATTCCTTTATTGAAATAACTTGTCTGGCTTCCCATTTGTTTTCCAGGTAAAAAGCCAGAATAGTTTAGAGCACGGGTCTCCAACCTTGGCAACTTTAAGATTTGTGGACTTTCAAGTCCCAGAATTCTAGAAGTTAAAGTCCACAAGTCTTAAAGTTATCAAGGTTGGAGACCCTGGTTTAGAGTCAAAATAAAACCACTTTGTCACCTATAAATCTCCCAAAATTTGGGTGGTGTTCTAATGTGTCCTCAATCTGCCTGATATTGATCCTGTTCAGACCGAGGATGGCACCTTTCTAGTGGCTGCATTTAGACTCTGAAGTTTCTGTCTAGGGTAGCCTGTCTTAGCTGTACAAACAGTACTTAATCCTTAATGGCTATTCAAAGTTATAATGGCACTGGAAAAAACCTAACTTTCAAACAGTCCTTTCATGAATGTTATAGTATCTTTGCTATTACATGATTAAAAATTGGATGCTTGGCAACCAGCGGATATGATGGTTGCAATGCCACATACGTTGGTCAGATGATCACCATTTGACCTTGCTGGGGGTCTTCCAACAAACAAAGTCAATGGGTGGAGCTGGATGTGCTTAATGACTGCATGACTTACATAACAACTGTAATATAAAGACCATAAAATTGGGGAAAACCCATTTAATGACCATATCGCTTAGCAATGGAAGTTGCAAGTTCCTGTTGCAATTGTGGTTGTAAGTTGAGACTACCTGTAGCAACATTTCCATAGGCCTTTAAAATAAATTAAATAACAAAGATGTGGGGATCCTCTACATTTTATTTTAAATATTGCTATGTTTTGGTTGAATCTGCAAACTACCACTTTACACTATACTTTATAAAGAACAGTGGATAGCAGATATGGGTAACATATAATGTGTGTGTGTACTTACATATTTACACAAATTTTCCCAGGTTTCCTAAAACACAATTATGCAAATAATTCCTTATGACAGTGTTATGGCCATATTGGGAGATTTCCTGCTTTGCTACATGTGAATGTGTATGTGTCTATGAACTAATTAGTGTGGTTTCTTCCCACTCTATGTTTCTTTTGATTCCAAGATGTTCTGCCGGCATGTCCCAACCGCCCGTAATTACAGGGTAATTAGTCCAAAAAGACACACACCACATGATAGAAGGAAAACCAAAAGTCTTTATCAACAGAAAAGCAGAAAAAACTCACTTTTTAAATGTCAAAGGGATTTTCTTACACACAAGGCACAGGTTAAATGCAATTCAAATCCAACAGCAAAACCACGATTTATGAATCAGATAAACATTTATTTATGTATTTATTTATGTATTTATTTATGTATTTATTTATGTATTTATTTATGTATTTATTTATGTATTTATTTATTTATTATTTACTTACTTACTTACTTACTTTACTTACTTACTTACTTACTTACTTACTTACTTACTTACTTACTTACTTATTTATTGTTAGAGTTGGAAGGGACCACTTCCACAAGGCTAAACCAGCACACTGCTCTTTTTATCTATAGCTCTAATTACAGCAGCCCCACCCAACCACAGGTGGCCTCAATTTTTTCCTGTAATAATCCTTCAGTTGTTCTCTCCTATGCATCACTCTACGCATGTGTGGGTCCATCATACGTTCTTATTCAGAATCCAGGGATGATAAGGATGATTGATCTCCTCCTGGGATGTCTGACAAACTCCCCTCTTCCCTGCTACTCATGCTTCCTTCATCAGAGGAGTCTTCGTCGGGAGATTCTATCAGGAGCAAAACAGGCCTGTGGCATGTGGATGTTTTCCCCACCTCCACATTCCTTGGGGCAGGAGCAGGGCCAGAGCCAATCACAACACAAGATAAGTAGAAAAGAGATAAGACAAAACTTTTTATCATGACAGTTGCAGCACAGCCATGAGGAAACATTCTTACACAGCAAATATAATGTATAAAGTTGCTAATGTCTATAAACTAATTATCTCAGAGGAATAAGCAGAACTAATGCATAAGTGAATTAAAAGTTTGGGAATTCCTTTTATCACTCTTTTGTAGAATAGTAGTTTGGGATTTAAACAATTTTATCTCCTCAGATTTTACAAATAAATCTGTCATCACAAATAACCAGAATTATATTTTAAATATAGTGAATACTACCATTGGTAGGTGAAGTTTACCAATTGTTCAATATTTTTATTTAGTTTACTCAAAGATTATATCTGGAAAAGAACTAAATGTTCTTCCACAACATATACCTTGGCCAATAAGATGGAATGATGACATCAGCAAGTATTGTGGGCCAATTCAATCAAAATAGAGCTGGAAGGTGTTCTGCCGGGCTCTCTGATAGGAGCCTCCCAAAAATTCAAGGGTACAAATTTCAGACACACACACGTTTGAAAATTCAAAACAATGTTCTTTATCACAAAATTCAAAATAAACAAAGCACTGTTTTTGTATTGCAAAGTGCACTTTTCCCAAAACAACTGGGTAGTCTGTACAATTTCCCTTAAGCAGTCATTAATTCTTGTTCAGAATCCAAAGATGATACAGATGATTGATCTCCTCCTGAGCTGTCTGCCAAACTCCCGTCTTCCTTGTCACTCATGCTGCCTTGGTCAGAGAAGGCTTCATCGGCAGATTCCATCGGGATCAAAACAGGCCTGCGGCATGTGGATGTCTCCCCCACATCCACCTGCACATTCCTTGGTGCAGGAGCTGGGCCAGAGCTAACCACAACAGAAGGGAGGTCTTCTAGTCCAGTGCCCTGTTCAAGCAGAAGACCCTATACCATTTCAGATAAGTCACTGTCCAGATAAGTCTCTTAAAAACCTCCAGTGATTGAAGCACCAACAATTTCTGATGGCAAGCTGTTCCACTAATTAATTGTTCTTACTGTTTCTTCTTAATTCCAAGTTGCTTTTCTTCTTGATTAGTTTCCATCCATTGTTTCCTACCCTGCACTCTGGTGGTTTGGAAAATAAACTGACCCCTCCTCTTTGTGGCAGCCTCTCAAATACTGGAATACTGCTGTCAGTGATTTCTGACAGTCTCAAAATGGGTGAACAGTGCAGTCAGGCGGTAGGGAAAGCAAGTAGGATGCTTGGCTGCATAGCTAGAGGTATAACAAGCAGGAAGAGGGAGATTATGATCCCACTATATAGAATGATGGTGAGACCACATTTGGAATACTGTGTTCAGTTCTGGAGACCTCACCTACAAAAAGATATTGACAAAATTGAACGGGTCCAAAGACAGGCTACAAGAATGGTGGAAGGTCTTAAGCATAAAACGTATCAGGAAAGACTTAATGAACTCAATCTGTATAGTCTGGAGGACAGAAGGAAAAGGGGGGACATGATCGAAACATTTAAATATATTAAAGGGTTAAATAAGGTCCAGGAGGGAAGTGTTTTTAATAGGAAAGTGAACACAAGAACAAGGGGACACAATCTGAAGTTAGTTGGGGGAAAGATCAAAAGCAACATGAGAAAATATTATTTTACTGAAAGAGTAGTAGATCCTTGGAACAAACTTCCAGCAGATGTGGTAGATAAATCCACAGTAACTGAATTTAAACATGCCTGGGATAAACATATATCCATCCTAAGATAAAATACAGAAAATAGTATAAGGGCAGACTAGATGGACCATGAGGTCTTTTTCTGCCGTCAGACTTCTATGTTTCTATGTTTCTATGCCTTCTCTAGTTTTTTGTTTCTCTAGACTATACTGGTTTTTTTAATATGTTATAACTGTAACTGTTTTTAAAAAAATATGTTTTAGTATCCAGGCCTTTAATTATCTTAGTTGATCTTCTTTTCACTTTTTCCAAAGTCTCAATATCTTTTTTGTAATGTTGTGACCAAAAGTGCAGTATTACAGGTGTAAAGCAGTACTACTGTAATAGTTCATGTGATTTTGATTCTATGTCACTGTTTAAACAACCATTGTATTAGCTTTTTTGGCTGCTGTTGCACTCTGCTGACTCATGTTTAAGTGATCATCTCAAAGTTACTGTTTTTGACCCAGGTTATGCCTAATATGCACTTATACATTTCCTTCCCAGGTATAAAATCTTACTTTTCTACACATTAAATTTCATGATGTTTGATAGGATCCATTGTTCAATTCTGTCAAGATTAAGATGACCAGATTTTAACATTGGTAAAGTGGGACGTCATTGATGGGAAACCTTCTGCCCCCTTTCCCTTCTTTTTCTTTTCTTTCTTCTTCCCTTGAATCCCGTGAGGCCGTAATACACATCGGCTCCCCACCCCCTTTGCGCGTGGGCTTTTATTTTTACGGAAAATGTGCAGCTGCGGCATCCAAGCCTTTTCCGTAAAAATAAAAGGAGACAGGAGGAAGACAGGAAAGGAAGAGGAGAAGGAGGAGGAGGAAGGGAGAAGGAAGAGGAGGAATTTCTCCGCTCCTCCCCAAAGCCCCTTCATTCCTTCCTTCACTGAGCTGTACCAGCCCTTCCCTGCACTCCAGAAAATACAGGGGAAGAAAGATCGCTTTCTTTCCAGCACTGCATGCCAGCAAAGGGGGGAACAGCAGGGGAAAACAGCAGAGGAAGAGGAGGCGTGGGGGGCAATTCTTTGAATGCCGGTGGAGGAGGAAGAGAAAGAAAGGAGGAGGAGGAGGAAAGGAAGAGGAGAAGGAGGAGGAGGAAGGGAGGAGGAAGAGGAGAAGGAAGAAGAGGAATTTCTCCGCCACCTCCCCAAAGCAGCAGCAGGCAGAGGGGAATCCACCCACTCTCCCAGCCGCCGCGCCAGCGCCTGGCTCCTACTCCTCTTCTCAGAAGATGACAGCCGGGCACCGGCACAGAGGCTGGGGGAGTGGGGGGGATTCCCCTCTGCCTGCTGCCGCTCACCTCCCCTTTTCAAAGAGCACCAGGGTGAGCTAAGGCTGCTCTGGGCAATGGCCGCAACAGGGGTGGAGAAGGCGGGGAATCCCACGATGGGATTCTGGGGGTGGAATTTTGACATCCGGGAGATTCCTTCCTGGACCGTGGTTTTATTTCTGGAAGATGGGAGGGTGGGGCCAGAAGGGTTCGGGTTCAGGTTCAGGTTCGGCGAACTTACCCAAACTCCGCCACCAAGTTCGTCCAAACCCACCGAACCCGAACTTCATTGGGTTCACCCAACACTAGTTCTCAGGTAACATCTGCCAGCTCCCTCAGAACTCTGGGGGGAAATCCATCAGGTTCTGGTGATTTCTATTCAGCAAGGTCAGACAGGTCTTCCCTTACTATTTTCTTGTTTACTTTAAGTTTTATTGCTGGTCTGTCTTTTACAGTTATGTCCTTGGTAGTTTGGGCTATAGTCTCTTTTTTCATGAAGACTGATGCATAGAATGAATTAAGCAGCTCTGTTTTCTCCCTACCGTCTATTACTTCCTTACCATCTTCTCTCATTAATGGAGTCATTGTTTCCTTGACTTTTTTCTTGTTCTTTATACGTTGAAAGAAACTCTTTTTAAAAAATTATCTTTGACTTTTGTTGCAGTCTTTGTTCATTCTGAGCTTTTGCTTTCTTGACTTCACCTTTGCAGATTTGGGCTATCTGCTGATATTTTATCTTAGTTATGTGTCCCTCTTTCCATTTTTTGTGTGTATCACTTTTGCCTGTGCCACCATGCTGTTTTTTTCTTGGATTTCTTGTTTTTCTTTTTCAGTGGTATTGTGTTGAACTGGGCTTTTACTTCATTTTTTTAAAGTTTTTCTTTTTCTTCTTCAATTATTTTCTCCTTTAGGATTTTTATCCATGATATTTTGCTTAAGCTCTCTCTGAGTTTGTTAAAATCAGCTCTTTTAAAGTTTAAGATACTGGTTGGATTGTATTGTAATACTTGCGTTTGCAATATATATAATTCCAGTATGACATGATCATTCTTGCCCAAATTTCCAGTAACTTCAACTCCCTTTATCATTTCTTCTCTATTGTAAGATTTAGATTGAGTATAATTTTTCCTCTAGTTTTGGATGACAAAGTTGTCATCTAAATTGGTTAGGAATCTGTTCGATCTCCCATTTGCAGTTCCATGACTGTTCGCTTTCTCTGCTTGGCCGTGCCTGATTGGTCTCTGGTATTCAACCCCCAACTATTGGGCACTGCCTTTTCTTCTTGGCTGAAACAGCATGGTTAGCTTGAGCTCACGTGTTTGAGGCTGCCAAGAATTATTGGCCAGTGAAGCTCTTTGGCCTAGCCCTTCTGTCACAGCCCCTTCCATTCCAGCCCTTTTGTCACTGAAAGGGCTCCAAATTCCATTCAACCTAGGCTTTTGGGTGCATAGGACACTTTGCTGCCAGCCAATCAAAGGAGCAAGAATCCCACCCCTTTCTCCTTCATTCCTTCTTTTCCCTTCACTCTGCCTGCTCATGTGTTTGTATGGGGGGAGCAGCTTTCCTCTTTTCTCCTTCTTCCCCCACGCCATGGTTTATTTGCTTGTTTATTAATGTTATTAGTGTGATTATTATTCCTCCACAAGCAAAGAAGAGGAGAGAGAGAGAGAGAGAAAGGCCCACATAAATATATACAAGCAACCGCTACATCTTCAAAATGACTCATGACCTATAAGGGAATGCACTCGAGGTTAATTTCACTTGCTTACTCTCTTCAACCCCACCTCCCCATCCACCCTCTCTGCAAACAGAAAGATAGTTTGACTCAAATGGCTTGGGTGGATTCATTTCTTTCAAAAAGTACTCTGGATCTCCACACTGTATCTATTTTGTGTATGCTGTGGCACCCAGAATACATACCATGCACATGGTTATCAACTGATAAGAGCCACACAAGTAGTTGTCATTTGGCTATCCTACACAACCTTCCCTCCTTGCTGGTTTTCTTTCACTTTTAAAATCATGCTGACCATGTATCGAGTGCAGGTTCTTTCGGTCTCTTTCTCCCCACCCCCATACCCTATGTCATTTTGGCTCTCCTCCAGAAGGAGCCTTGGAAAGGGGGAAGGAGACGAGAGAAGGAGGAAGAAGAGCGACCAGAGAGTCCAACTCTTTTGCCAGCACCATGTGCATGTTCAAGCCATGGTTGAAGGCACAGCGGACTAGGTTTGAGGTGGCCGCGGGTCGGAACCAAGGTCCAGCTTGTCAAAACTGGGGAAACCCTTATGGCTAGGGCTTGAGAGGCTAGACTGTAGTTTTAACACACACACATATATACAACTGTACACAATACAACAACAAACAAACAAACAAACAAACAAACAAACAGGGTAGTTAAAATCTCCCATTACTCTTGTGGAATGTTTCCTACATGCATTTATTAAGTAATTAGCAAAGCATTCAACTATTTCTTCTGCTTGGTTTTGTGGCCTGTAGTATACACATATAGCAATCCAATCCTCCACACACACACACATGGAACAATAGGAGGTTTTCATCCTTGGTTTTGTGTATCTCTGTAGAGATTTAGTGGTTATAAGGTCTTTGGTAGGTTTCTCATATCTTCTACTATTTAACTAGGATTTCCATCTTTTCCATCACTCTCTAATTCATTAGGTTTTTAAAAAAATTATTGACAAAAAAAATCTGATGATGATCTAGTTTACTACATTTTAATAAACAGACAGTGGTTACCATATGAATACCTCAAGTTGGTGATGATCATTTGTGGTCATTAGAAAGAGGCCTCATTGAAGGAAACAGTTTCCTTAAACATTTCTTCAGGAGTTTGTTGCCATTCCAAATGGTCTGTGAAATAAAATATAATGAAATGTGGTAATGCAATAGATTTGAGAATTTGTAAATTCAGTATACATAAGAGAGCAAATCTGGTGTGATTTTTAAGATATAAGACTAAAAACCAAGAGACAATAAGTCCTAGTTCCCCTGTGGATACAAAGTCAACTCTTCTCACCTAGGAAGTAGGTGAGAAATCATTATTGAGAAGATGTGTTCAGGCAGTCATCAGGAACCCCTGACTCAAAAGCATATATAGGCTGATAATATTAACCAATTTTAGTATATCAATTCCCCCTAAAGCATATATACTGTGTATATAATTGGTGAATAGTGTCAGCTGCTTATAGAAAGACTATACTTATACATATATACATTGGAGTGGGTTCCCCTTATCGCCCTACCGTTGTGCTGCGTGTGCATTGCAATGTGGCATGCATTTGATTATTTATTTATTTATTTGTTTGTTTGTTTGATTGATTGATTGATTAATTGATTTATATGCTGCCCTTCTCCGAGGATTTTGTTTCCACATATACGCAGAGGACTATTTTTCCTTCTGCGCATACTCAGAGCAAAACATTCACTGAAAATTAGGGGGGGAAAGATGGCACTGTGCATGGACTATGAAAGACAGCACCAGAGCCATCATGTGCAAATTGCACAATCAGCTGGCCACTACCGGAGTGGCGCACTGGACCATCTCTGAGTCTTTCTATAAGCAGCTAACAGTATCAACCAATTTTGATGTAACAATTCCCCTTTAAATCATAATTTCTTTAACTATCCTTTAACTTAATCCTTTAAGCTTCCTTTAACTAAGGAAGCATTAAAGGAAGCCAATGTCTAAATAATAAAGTCATATACTGTATTTTTTGGAGTATAAGATGCACCAGAATATAAGATGCACCTTAGTTTTGGGGGAAGAAAATAGGAAAAAGAATCTGCTTACTAGGTATTCATCTGGCTAGCATCCTTAGTCTGGTCAGCTTCGGCACATTATTTTATCCCCTGGTTAAGGGCTTAATTTTTTTTTATTCTGAGAGAGTAATAATGAAAGAGCTTGCAAGCCAGTAAAAGCTGGGAACATCACTAGCACCTGAAAAGAAACAGTCTGAGCAAGTAAAGCAATGAAAAAAACCCTGCAAAGACTTAGGGCTTGAAAAACATTCTTCTCTGTAGAGAGTAACAGTGAAAGAGCTTGCAAGTCGGTAAAAGCTGAGGACATTGTTAGCACCAGGTTACGGCTGGAAAGAAACATTCAGAGCAAGTAAAACAATGAAAAAAAAACCCCTAAAAAGACAGGGTTTGGAATACATTCTTGGCCGAGATTAATAAAAGCTGAGAACATTGTTAGCACCAGGTTAGGGCTGGAAAGAAACATTCAGAGCAAGTAAAACAATGAAAAAAACCCCCTACAAAGACAGGGTTTGGAATACATTCTTGGCCGAGATTAATAAAAGCTGGGAACATTGTTAGCACCTGGTTAGGGCTGAAAGAAACTTACTCAGAGCAAGTTAGAGTAATGAAATAAACCCTGCAAAGACTTAGGGCTTGGAAAACATTTTTCATAGAGAGTAACAATGAAAGAGCTTGGGTCCAATAATAGTAGCTGGTTAGGGCTGGAAAGAAATATCTGGAGCAAGTAAAGCGATGAAAAAAACTTCCTACAAAGACAGGGTTTTGAATACATTCTTGGCAGAGAGTAACAATGAAAGAGCTTGCAACCTGGTAAGAGCTGGGGACATCTTTAGCCGCCTCAAGTCTACGGAGATGGCAGCATATAAATCTAATAAATAATAATAATAATAATAATAATAATAATAATTAGCACCTGGTTATGACTAGAAAGAAACTTACTCAGAGCAAGTTAGAGTAACGAAACAAACTCTGCAAAGGCTTGGAAAACTTTCTTTGCATAGAGAAACAATGAAAGAGCCTGCAAGGTAAGAGCTGGGAAGATCGTTAGCAGCTAGTTAGGGCTGGGGGGGGGCCGCGGGAAGCTTCATTCAGAGTATAAGACGCACCCTAATTATCAGCCTATTTTATCTTTTGCTTTCCTCTTGAAATATATATTTTCCTTTTTGAGTCATCAAGAGCTCATTCATTCTCCAAGATTTCTCAAAGATGATATCTAAAGATTGAGCCCGGCGATCAGTGCTCCAGGATGCAATAAATCTGATCCCAGTGACTTAAACACATTGAAGTAAATATGTTCTTCTTGGTCATGCTTTTATAAATCTTAATTTTTAGTTCTTTATGTTGTTCTCAAGTTTCTTGCAAAACAGTCTTTTGTTGAAAACAGACAAAATAGAAGAGATATAGCTTTGATCGCCTTTCTTCCTCCGACACTCCACAACTTTCCCTCTCCACTGGTCCCCTTCTCATAATAAGACTTTGCCAAAATCAGCCACAGGCAAGCAAAGAACCAAGTCAGCCCAGTGGAGATCCTGCCGTCTGCTTGTTATGGTGCGGCGCCAAACCAGAAGTGATCACTTAATTAATTTATTATTTATTGCTGTCAGTCATAGACCTTCAGAGGTGGAAAATGAAGGGGAAAATCCTGTCAATAACCTTTCTAAGCAACCAAGGGTGAAAGCTCCATGCCGCATCTTACAGCCACAGCAGGGGTCAAATTCTTATTTAGGCCCTCTGCTCCCTCCCCCCCCGCAGCAACTCATGCAGGCACCACTGCAGATCTGCCAGGAAAATATCATTGCCCTTGTCAGTTAAGTGGACCCCATCAACCCTATACAAACCGTCCTGGAATAGCTGAATGTTGGGGTGACATCACTCCCAGGCTCTGAAACCATTTTCCCACTGCTTTGTTCACCCTCTTCCTAGCCTTGTTTACTCCTTTCAAGTTACTGGTGTATCTCCACTCCCTCTGTGGGATTATGTTAGACCACACCAGCAGTATGTCTGGCCATAGCACCTTTATGGCCCATAGGTCCTCCATCGCCCTCCATAGCAAGGTGACACCTTTCATTGCACCAAGGACATTGCCCCCAAGGTGTAACATCAGCCATTTTGGTGCAATCCTGTCAGCCCTGTTGTCAAACAACAATAGGAGGAGCCCATCCCATTTCAGGCCATGCTATCCAAGCCACTGCATCCTGGCCCACCAGTTCAACTTCAGCTGCATCCCAAAATGCTCACTCTGCAGCTCTCTTTTTAGCCCAGAACACCATGATGTGGCCGCAGATCAAGACCCCGGGTTTCTCCCCCTCAAGACCATCTAGAAAGGAAACAAAGCAGTGTTAACCATGGCTATGGTTGATCCCTATGTGCGAATGTACATCTTAAAGGCTCCGTATCTCCATCTGTTCATGGTTTGTATCTGCTCAGAGTTGAGACCCACCGCCGCCACAATGGTTGCTGCTTCGATCCTGAATGACTGTGTGCCCGCTGGTCTAACCCTGCTCAGTTGAGGGTCCTGCTGGCCACTGCCCAGAACTGATACCGCGTCAGGGGGGATCATCCCTCTGGCAAAACAAATAACCCAGGTTCTCCCATCTCAGTGCCAGGTATGCCATCAAGGCAGATACCAGGCACACCCTCAAATCGGGTGCTCTTGCTAGGTTGGCCACCGCCTCTTTCCCCTGCTGGCCTGTTTTTCACCATCTGAGGTGAAGGAGTACTGTTTCCTTGCACAGCTCAAGGTCCCTGACCCCAAAAACCTGCAATGAGCCGTCACCCTTGGATGCTGGTAGCACCTGGAAGGTCCAAAGAAAAGCGTCAATGCCATACCGTGAAGCAGGCCAAGTGGCAAAGGTCACTTCATTGGCCGCTGACCCATCTGAACTGCTGGATGAACATAGGCCTTCTGCCATCCCTGTCTGCCTGCCCTGTCTCCCTGGTCCAACCCTCCAGGATCCTCCTGACCCTGAAATCCGAAGTCGTCTTCCGAAATCCCTGGGACTTGGCAATAAACGCCAAACCCACCAGCTTATCTCTTATGATGCAGGCCAATAAACCATCCCACCTATTGACCATGCAAAATTCATGCAGGTGGTCCACTGGAATGGGCCAGCACTGCTTGTATCCCCTCTATCAGCCAAAAACCCATAACTCCCTACCTGCCCGCTGGTATGCCATCCTGGTACTTGCTGCCATTGACATATCCAGTACCCTGTCTACCTCAGCTTTCCAAGCCTCCACAGGTGCTATGGAATTGTTAATTACATGAATGACTGCCTAGTTATCACAGCAGAAATGGACTGTCTTGTTTGCAAATTGGGAATCCCAAAGCTCTACCACTACAACTATCAGAAAAAACTCCATGGATATGAGGTCCCTGCTTATATCCACCTGCAACCACCTGATTGGTCACTGCGAGTAGCACCACTGATTCCCCAGCACCACTCCGAATCCACTGGTGCCCGCCACGTCAGATTTCATCTGGAGCTCCACCTCCAGTAAGCAGTTCTGTCACCAAAATGACACACTGTTGTAGCAGCCAGGAAGGCCAGCCCAGTCCTCAGGTCATTCTTGACCCCTGTGGCCAAACGTGTCCTGTGCTGAGGCATGGACAACCCTCTCATCGCCACATACAGTCACCTAACGAATACCCTACCTGGGGCCACCATCCTGCAGGTGAAGTTGAGTAAGCCCACCAATTCCTGCACCTGCTTCAATGTCATCCTCCTGACCTGCAGGGCCCCTTCCACCATAAGGCATAGCTTCTCCAACTTCTCCCTTAGGGGCCTTCAAGTCTGCCCCACCCAAGCTTGATGCTGAGAAAGATAATCCTGGTGGAGGGCCCCTCCATCTTCTCATGGGCCATGTTGCTATTTGCTTTAATTTTGCTAATGATTAAATCAATAGATGGAAACAAATGCTTGAGAATACAAATTGATGCATAGTCTCAAAAATAAATTATTTGAAGCATTTTAATTCCCCAAGGCAATTCATAGCACAAAGGAATAGATCATACAAATTCTGATCATAAGGAGGGACTTAAAAATGGGGAATAATAAAGAAAAGATAAGCAAAGAAAACAAACATGTACAGTGGACAGAGATTAAGGCTGAATCATTTTAATGTAAGTTAACTAAGTTGAGCAGAATTCCACTGAAACTATAAACATTGGGGAGAACTTCTTAAATATGTTATGGTAAGTATATGTCAAGCAGTTATCTTATTATTGCACAATCCAGTCTGTATCTGTAGAAATGTATTTAATTTAGTGGGGACAGCAGTGCAATTCTACATATCTTCCCAGTTCCAAGAATGTGAGTTTAAGTTTATTAGTCCTATTGCTACCCAGGTGACTTTAAAATTGCAATAGGAGTTGTTTGCTTGTATAAAACTCCTGTGAAACAAAATTCCTCTCCCCTCCTTAGTATCTGTTAAGTGTGCTAAATTGATGCATCCTAATACCAAGTAACACCATCAGCAGTGGAGAAATTTGCCGATGATTATCACTGAACTTGAGGAAAGAAACAAACAGAAAGGAAAAAAATCAGCTTTCTGTGCTGTACAGGGGAGGAAAGAAATATGGTTCTAGCTGAATGTGGAGATATGAGAGCGTGCACTCAGTTGTGTGGCTTTTTCAGCTCGGATAATGAGGCTGCTGATGTTATCTGCAGTGGGAGGAAGTCATTTTTATCTGTGAAATACATCTCTCCCATTCTGATAAGTCCTGTTTAGCTGGGGACTTCAAATTATCTAGCAGGATCTCTGGCATAAGAACAGCAGCAAGTTCAGATCAGGTATTTATAACCTGTCACAAGGAAAGGGTCCTTTTAGCCAAAAAGGCTCAGAGAAACAAACTGCTTAACCATAGGATTGCAGAGGGAGGGCATCTCTAGGCTTGGTAGGCTGAATAAGCGCAAGAGTTTCCTGTAAATATTGGGAGAGTCACATGTCTTATTTTCCAGATCAGTCTTAAAGAAAAGTTGTTCTCACTGAAGCCAGTTTACTAAAGTAATAGTCATTATTACCACACTATTAGTTACAGAACAAATTATACTGAGAATAAGACTTTTTATGTTCAGAAACCATTGCCTTGAGTTCATAAGAATGTTACCAGAAATTCTACATTTTTAGAAATAATCACAGAAGTTCCAAAGCATGCAATTTTAATAGAGATTAATCAATAAGTAGATATATAGGGTTTATTTTAGGAGAAAGTAAAAATAAAAGTTAAATTTAAAGAATGCTAGTGAACAAGTTGTACATTTCTGCAAAGTCTCTATCCTCAGAATGCCAACCCTTGGACAACTTCAAATCACACAGCTACACTATGCTTGCATGGACAGATTTCTAGTCCACTGCCACTTCATTCAATTAATTTGTAGCAATAGTAAAATGTGAATAATATCTAAATGAATTGGAACAAATTTATTTAAAAATAATAACTTGCTCATATTCATTATTTAGGGAGGTCCCATATAGGCAACATATCCATTTTGTCTGACATGGATATGTTACATGAATGTGCCTTGTTTGACAGAGTAGGAGCTTTATATGGGCACAAAACATTCAATAAATCTGTTAAAATTTTCAGTTAGTCAGTAAATATTTTTACATTCTCACCCAAGGATTGAGAAACTGAAACTTTAATTTGAAGCCATGTGAAATTTATATTTTTGTCTCTGGGAGGAAGTTGTGTATAGCTATAAATTTCTTTTGTTTTTAAAATATTTTTATTAATTTTCCACTTTTAAAAAAGAAAAAGCAATAGTAAGTACAGAAGAAAATCAAAGAAAATTAAATGAATATTAGTACAGTATATACAGATATTAGCATTATATTAGTATTAAAGTAATTATATTTATATTATATTAATTATACACCAGGCTATAATTTGTGTCAAGTATATAAATTAGTACATGTTTTTTTCCATTAACAGATTAATTTCATATATACTTCAATGATTTATCAGGCAGGCTATATTGCCCCCCTCCCAATTGTTAAGTCTAGATTTTATTTATTACATACTTCAAAGTATTTTAAAAAATTAAAATAATAAAAAAATTAACCTTATTAAAACAACTATAAAGCAAAACTAAACTATCTATACCTTTCTTTATCTTAACGCATATTTTATCATTGTATATATTTTCCCAAGTGATCCTTTATGATTATGCATTATTGCTTTTCTTCAATATGAACATATGTAATCTATCTATTGACTTTTGTTACTACTGTAATGGTTATGTTCTATCTCTCTAAATCGGGTTTGTAATTTTAATAGTGTATAATTAATAATTTTTTTAATTTAATTCAATTTCTGTTTGCCTTTGTGAGTTATGAATTTAATGTTAATTTTATTTTGTGTTACTTAAATATTTCCTCTCTTTGAGCCATTTATACCATCTTTCTTGGGCTGTATAGAAATCATCTTTGCCATTAAGTTCCATAGTCAATTTTGTAATTTCTGCACATTCCAAAATTTTAACTATAAAATTTAAAGTTGTAGGAATTGTTTGCCAAATTTTCTTCCACATTTGGGCATATATCATTCTTTATGCCATTATTAAATGAAGAATTAAGCATTTATCTTATTTTTAAAAATATGTTGTCTGTTAATACCAAATAAAAATAATTCTGGTTTTAGATGGATTGTGTGAGGGATTATTTGTTCTATGTATTTTCTAATTATTTGCCAAATTTTTGCATATATACAAGTCCACCACATATGATAATATGTTCCTGGGGTGGGGTTGGTTTTTTTTGCATTTCCAACATATAGGTGACCTACTAGGAAACATTTTGGAAAGTCATGCTGGTGGCAAATGCCACCGATAAAACATTTTGTACTGGTTTTCTTTGTAAGAGTTTGCCAATGTTAATTTATAGTTAATACTCCATATTTTTCCCTTTCATTTAAATATATTGAATATCCAAAATTTGGGGCCCAAGCTATCATTGTTTCCTTCACTTCCTCCTCTATTGTGTCATAATCTAACATTTTTGTTTCTGGGCCTAGAATAATTTTGTCTAGATTATTTTTTTTTGAAAGCTAAATTTATTTTTATCTTCTTTAAATTTTGATTTGTAACTCCTGAAACCAATCCAGATTTAATCATTTTCTATTAGGATAGTAACTCATAATTTTCATCAGTTATCTGTTCATACGTCATAATTTTTTCTGGATGTAATAGATTTGGATAGATTATTGCCTCAGTTGGTGATATCCATTTTGATATTGCCTAATAATGGTGTCTCTTTATTTGTTGCCAGACCTCTAATAAACTTCTTTAAAAAAAAATACTTTATTTATAAATATAATGAAAAAGAAAAAGGAAAAAAGGGAAAGAGAGGAGAGAAAGGGAATCCGGGGGAGGGCGGAGGGGAGAAGAGGGAAGGGGTACAAAGTCAAACAATTAAGATGAAGCATATGGGTATACATTGTGATACATATAGATTATAATACATATATTTCTTGGAAGGAATACTATATTTCTTAATCGTTGTAAGTATACATTAAATCAACTTTTTGACGGAAATATTATATTTCTTAAACATTATAGACAAACAATAAATAGGGAGTAAATAAAGAAAATGAAAAGTTCTCTAAAGTTATAATAGTAAATGTTGTGCTTCTTTTGATATGTATTAGCTAATAACGAGTTATTAGAAATATTTCTAAGTTGAAGGGATAAAAAGAGAGATAGGGGAAGAAAATAGATGGAAGAGAGAGGGGAAAAAAGAGAAGGAAAAGGAGAAGAAAAGGGAGGAAAAAAATCTGCGTTTAGCGCAGACGTTTTCAGGGACGACTTTTGTCTGGAAGTAGTATGGGGAGTATATAAATAGTATGGTAAGTTATATGTGTTAGTTGTATTGATGGAAGTTGTTAGTGTTATAATGTGTGTTGAGTTGGTTGAAAGACAGATAAAAAGAGATATGGTATGAATTTTATTGCAAATTTAATTGGTTTTTGGTGCTCAATTTTTTAATTGATTTGAAGTTGATTTGAGTGTATGTTTGGTGGTTTAATAAGATAAGATAAGATAGTGGTTTTACAATAAGTGATTTTGATATTTTTTTTGAGAAACCCATTTATACCAATTTTCCCATATTTCATAATATTCTGAATCTTTTTTGTTTTGTGTTTCCATTGCTGTTTTTGACATTTCAGCACACACTATGATTTTTGTGATTATTACGAATAAAGAAGGTATTTGGTCTCGTTTCCAAAAGAGGGCGTACGATATTTTAGCTGCTGTTATAATTTGTAGAATGAGATATTTTTGTGGTTTAGTAAGGTTTTGCCTAAATATACCTAGAAGGTAAAGCTCGGGTTTAAGTGGCAATTTAATTGACATGACTTGGTCAATTAAGTTTTGGATGGTTGTCCAATATTTTTCCGCAAGTGGGCATGTCCACCATGAGTGGTAATATGTTCCCGGTTTTATTTTACATTTCCAGCAGGTAGGTGAAAAGTTGGGGAACATTTTGGATATTCTTGCTGGGGGCAAATGCCATCGATAAAACATTTTTATTTGATTCTCTTTGTAAGACATCGCTGTTGTCATTTTGTAGTTTAGTGTCCAGGTTTTCTCCCATTCGATTAAGTTGATCGTATACCCAAAATTCTGAGCCCAGGCTATCATGCAGCCTTTCACTTGTTCTTCACAATTTTCTTGTGTTAGTAAGTAATTATATAATTTCGAAATCATTTTTTTGGGGGGGGCGAAAAGAATCGTATCTATCACATTGTCATTTTGGAATCCAAATTGTTTTTTGTGTTGTTCGTATTTTAATTTAATTTAATTTAATTTAAGCCAATCTATGTTAATTCCTTGATCGTTCAATTGTTGTTGGGATATGAGAGCATCTGATTTATCAAGTAATTGTTGGTATCTCAAAATTTTGGTGTGGGAGAAAAGGTTGGGAAAAATTAGTAATTCGTTGGGAGATGTCCATTTTGGTATTGAAGTATAGTAATTTTTCTTAATAGTAAACCAAATTGTTATTAAAGTTTTACGTAAATAGTGATTTTTGAAGTATTTAGGTATTTTGTGGTAATCTGTTGTTAAAAAAGCGTGCCACCCAGCAAGAAGATCGAAACCTTCTAGGGTTAGGAGTCTTGTATTTTTGAGAGTGATCCAATTTTTTATCATTGTTAGAATTGTGGCTTGGTAGTAAATGTAGAAATCCGGAAGTCCAAGTCCGCCCTTGGATCTATGATCTTGAAGGTTTTTCAGTTTTATTCTGGCCTTTTTCTTTGTCCAAATGAATTTCTTTATTTGTTTGTGGAGAGTGTTAAAGAAAGATTTCTTCAAATTTATTGGGGCCGATTAGGTCCCACAGAGCTGGCCTTCTCTAGGTCCTGTTGACTAAACAATGTCATCTGGTGGGACCCAGGGGAATAGCCTTCTTTGTGGTGGCCCCAGCCCTCTGGAATCAACTCCCCCTCAGAGATTCAAACTGCCCCCACCCTCCTGGCCTTCCACAAGAGTTTGAAAACTCATCTATGTCACCAAGCATGGGGTAACTGATGTATCCCTAGGCTAGTATGATTTATGTATGGTTATGATTGGAAGTATGGTTGTTTTTTTAATGATATAGGATTTTTAGTCATAGTTTAAATTATTGGATTTGTTATACATTGTTTACTGTTGCTGTGAGCCACCTTGAATCTTTGGAGAGGGGTGGCATACAAATCTAATACATTATTATTATTATAGCATGAGCAGAAAGAATCTGGGATGGTAGCTGTAGTTGGCAAAGAACGGAGTGGCCTGAGTGGAAGTGTGTTGGGAGTTGTTAAAAGTGAATTCAGCCACAGCAAGGTATTCTGACCAATTCATCTGCTAGTTGTTGACAAAACAATGCAGGTACTGCTCCAGGATGCTGATCACTTTCTCTGTACCTCTATCAGTCTCCAGGTGATGCGTGGATGCTAGACAGACTTGGACCTTGAGAGCTGACATGAGTTCTTCCCAAAATGTAGCAGTGAACTGAGCTCCTCTATCCGACACCACTCTATCAGGCAGAACATGTAGCTGAAAGATATGTAGAATGGACATACAAGCAGTAACACAAGAAGTCAGCATTCCTTGACAGGGAATGAAATATGCCATCTTCGTCAGCATGTTCACCACTATGAGCAAGGTCATGAAACTGGCGGAAGGAGGCATGTTTGTCAGGAAACCCATGGAAATTCCTCCCCAAGGTCTCTCTGGCATCGGCAAAGGCTGTAACAGTCCAGAAGATACTCTCATGGCCATCTTGGCTTGACGGCAACAAACACAAAAGGTCACATAGGACTGGACATCATGCTGGAGTCTACACCACCAAAACATCCCAGAAACTAGGTGGAGGGTCTTGAAGAGACCAAAATGCCCTGCCACAGGGTTGTCATGTCATTGGTTCATGACCAAGCCATGGAAGGGGCCTGCTGGAACATACAATAAGTCTCCGAAGCAGAGCAGATTTTCAGAAAAAGTCCAAGGAGAGTCAGGGCCAATCTCTCACTTCCATTGCTCCCCAAAGTCATCCTCCTGTTGTACTTCCAGAATCTGTCCTTGTAGATCTACCAGATAATGCACAGCTGCAATCAACTCAATAGGCAGAATGGTCCAAAGCGGCAGTGGCTCCTTGGTGTAGGAGCACCGTTCCCCGTAAGCTGCGCCCGTGAGCAGGCGCGCACCCCCAAATACCCCCGTGCATGCCCTTTTCCATGGGTGCGCACTCCCCATCCCCCTGCCAGCCCGCAGGGAGGTGCGGCAGTAGGAGGAAAAGGAGCCATGGCTGCCCCTGCCTCCCCACGGTGTCTCTGGCCAAACGCGCCCCTGGCTTCTCGGCCATGCCCCCCGCCCACCCGATCCACCCCCTCTCCTCCTCCACCGCCTCCTGCCTTGGGGCGTGACTTCTCTTTCTTTCTCTCTCCCCCTCTTGCGGCGGTGGCGGCTGTGGCTTCTCCTTGGGATGAAAGCACTGCCAGCCAGGGGGCTGCGAGATAGGGCTTTCTCCACAGGCTTCGGGAATGCCCGCCCCATCCCTCTCGCAGCCCCTTCTCTGGGAGCACTTTCGTCCTGGACTTCCAGCAAGGGGGCTGCAGTAGAGGCAGGGCAGGTGTTCCTGAAGCACTCAGAGAAAGCGCTCTCACAGCCGCCTCGCCGTCGGTGCCTCCGTTCCGGAGCTCCGCCTCACAACTGATCACTCTGCCGCCGCCCACGGCTACTGCCCAATGCCGCTGCTGAGAGAGAGAGAGAAAGGGGGGAGAGCTAGCAAGAGAAAGAAGAGGAAGAAAACAAGAGAGAAAGAGAGAGAGAGATGAAAGGGGAGAGAGAGATAGCAAGAGAGAGAAGAGAAAGAAAGCAATAGAGATAGAAAGAAAGAGTGAGAGAAAGAAAGCAACAGAGAGAGAGAGAGAAAGAGAGAGAGAGAGCAAGAGAGGGAGAGAGAAATGACTCTTGATTTAAAGCATATGGTAAAAAGCACCCAAATAATAACAGAGAAAAAAAAAACCAGCCGTTTGTGTGTGTGTGTGTGTGTGTGTGTGTGTGTGTGTGTATGATTGAACTCTTGAACTATTTCCAATAGCTCACCTCTAATTGGAAATGGTTGAAGAGTTCACACACACACACACACACAAGGGGGGAGGAGACAGGGATGGAAAAAGAGAAGATAATAATAGTAATAGATTTTGGTTTTGTTTTATTATTAATTTCTTTTAATAAAAAAAGAAGGGAATTTTTTTCTTATTTATTTATTTATTTATTTATTTATTTATTTTTCTATGCTGCCCATGTCGCTCAGACACTATACTTTTCCGCCCAAACTGAAAAAAAATTAGAGGGAACATTGTGTAGGAGTATACCGGTTTGCAGGATAGGGTATCTGCGCTTGGGTTGTGTCAACGTGGGGTGTAGGTAAATCTAAAGTTGAATCTGGCAAAGAAGAAGGAACAACAGATCTGATGCTGATTAAGTTTTCTTGCGGTTTGTCAGGATTAAGCAATATCCTGAGGTAATATCCAAATGCAGAAGGAAGGACTATGAAAAGAAAGCTGAGTCATTCTTAGTCAATTGAGTATGCAGCAACCTGATTGGGGAATAAATATATAAATATGTAGGAGCTTGTGTGCTCGTTCTCTGCTGTTGCTTGCTTGCTGTTGATTTTCTTCCTGTTGATTTCCCTGTTGTTGTTATTGTTGTTCTCTGTTGGTTCCTGTGAGTAGGTGTAATTGAGATAGTTGTAATAGTAGTAGTGATATACTAGTGTGACTTATGTATAGTAAGGTAGAGTACAGATAGTAGTGTAAATAAGAAGTAAATATATTTTTGCAAGAAACCCTACTACTGTGTTTCATTGAAGACTTCAGCTTCATATCTACTGATCTGTAGCTGGCTGGGTTTGGTAAGCTTTCAGAGGTGCAACTCTGACAGGTTATGGGCCCAGAGTAGCCAAGATTAAGCCCAGATTAAGCCCACTCCAGAAAAGTCCAGACCAGAGAAGCCAAGTTTAGACCAAGATTACCCAGGCTAGCCCAGACTAAAGTTACAGAGTTCCTGTGTTCCAGTTTTACAGAGTTCCTATGCTGGAGAAGGAGAAAGAAGACCAGGATTGGTGGAAGCCAGGATTGGTGACCAGTGCTGGTAGGAGTTGAATACAAGTAGGAGCTAAAGTTTGGCAAGCCAGGTTTCTGTAGAAGACAGAGCTTGGTGTATTGCAGAAGAATTGGTTAAAGTGGACAGTTTCTAAGTAGGAAGGGGCTATTTTGCTGTGTCAGAGTGGCTTTCTCAGCAGCAAGTTTGCCGTTCACCAGATTAAATGAGTCTATCATTCATGGAGCATGAAAATGTTTGTTGATTAGAGAAGGACTTTGGGATGTGATAGTGTCTCCACCTGATGAAGATGATGAAGAAAAGCATCAGTTGGTTCAAAGATCAAATGCAACCATAGTTTTGGCTGTGGAGGACAGCCAGCTTGTTAACATTAAAAGTGAACTAGTTCCTTTGATGTTTGGCAAATGTTCAAAGAGTTATATCAGAGGGAAACAGCTGGTGCTAAGGTCATTTTAATGCAACAGTTATCTAATTTGAAGCTACAGCCAGGAGAAGATATTAATGTCCATTTAACTAAAATGAAAATGTTATTTGCTGAGTTGGAGTCCCATGGGTTAAATTTTCTGGAGGATCACAAAGCTTATATATTACTATCATCTTTAGATAAAACCTGGGGATAACTTGTGTTGAGTATACAAAGCGCACCTGAAAGTTCATTGAATTTGGATTTTGTTACTTCAAAGTTAATGGATTGTGCTAAACAAAAACAGTTTATGGACGAGAGTCACGAAGGGGCTGTTAGAAAAAGAAATGTGCATGTTGCTGTAATAAAATGCTTTAATTCTGGTAGAAATGGACATATAGCCAAAAATTGCTTCAGCAAAAATAATAACAGTTTAACACTAAGAAGGGGCGTATTGAAGCAGCCAAGAAAGAACCTTCAGCAATGTTGGTGTCGAGCAAAGGTCTTCAAGAAAAAGTGAAGTGGATTCGGGATTCAGCATGCTCCGAGCATATCATCAACAATAAAGTCTTTTTACAGGATTTAAAGACTTCAGAAATAAGCCACATTAAATTAGCTGATGGTACAGAATAAAAAGTACAGTTATCAAGATCAGAGTATATCTCCTGTTTTAAAAAAACACTAGATAATGTTATTAGATAAATAAGGTAATGGGTCCAGATGGCATCCACCCCAGAGTTCTTAAAGAACTCAGATTTGTCATTGCTACCCTGACTGATTTGTTTAACCAATCCCTGTTAACAGGAGATGTTCCTGAGGATTGGAGAATGGCCAGTGTTGTGCCTATCCACAAGACGGGCAGTAGAGAAGAAAACTGGTAACTACAGGCCAGTTAGCTTGACATCAGTTGTAGTTAAAATGATGGAGACTCTACTCAAAAAGAGGATAAATCAGCACCTAAAAAACAATAACTTATTGGACCCAAATCAGCATGGCTTTACTGAAGGCAAATCATGTCAGACTAATCTCATTGATTTATTTGACTATATCACAAAGGTGTTGGATGAAGGTGGTGCCATGGATATTGCCTGATAGATAAATTAGTGAAGATTGGACTCAATCCCTGGATAGTTCAGTGGATTTGCAGCTGGTTGAAGTATAGACATCAGAGAGTTGTTGTAAATGGGGAGTATTCTGAGCAGAGACAGGTTACAAGCGGTGTGCCACAAAGGTCTGTTCTGGGTCCTATTCTTTTTAATATGTTTGTGAGTGACATAGGGGAAGATTTGCCTATTTGCCGATGACTCTAACGTGTGCATGAGGGTTGATACTCCTGGAGGCATCTGTAATATGGTAAATGATTTAGCTTTACTAGATAAATGGTCAAAACAATGGAAACTGCAGTTTAATGTTTCCAAATGTAAAATAATGCACTTGGGGAAAAGGAATCCTCAATCTGAGTATTGTATTGGCAGTTCTGTGTTAGCAAAAACTTCAGAAGAGAAGGATTTAGGGGTAGTGATTTCTGACAGTCTCAAAATGGGTGAGCAGTGTGGTCGGGTGGTAGGAAAAGCAAGTAGGATGCTTGGCTACATAGCTAGAGGTATAACAAGCAGGAAGAGGGAGATTGTGATACCGCTATATAGAGTGCTGGTGAGACCACATTTGGAATACTGTGTTCAGTTCTGGAGACCTCACCTACAAAAAGATATTGACAAAATTGAACGGGTCTAAAGACAGGCTAGAAGAATGGTGGACGGTCTTAAGCATAAAATGTATCAGGAAAGACTTAATGAACTCAATCTGTATAGTCTGGAGGACAGAAGGAAAAGGGGGGCATGATTGAAACATTTAAATATGTTAAAGGGTTAAATAAGGTTCAGGAGGGAAGTGTTTTGAATAGGAAAGTGAACACAAGAACAAGGGGACACAATCTGAAGTTAGTTGGGGGAAAGATCAAAAGCAACATGAGAAAATATTATTTTACTGAAAGAGTAGTAGATCCTTGGAACAAACTTCCAGCAGATGTGGTTGGTAAATCCACAGTAACTGAATTTAAACATGCCTAGGATAAACATATATCCATCCTAAGATAAAAAAAGGAAATAGCATAAGGGCAGACTAGATGGACCGTGAGGTCTTTTTCTGCTGTCAATCTTCTATGTTTCTATATTTCTATTTCTGTGCCTACACTAAAATTTTGTTTGTTAAGTGTGGGGAAGCTGACTGCTAAGCGATATGTAATTCACTTTTATGAAAAGAAGTGTTCTATATTGAAAGACAATGTGGTATGTGTTGAAGGTGAATTAGAAAACAAATTATATGTAATGAAAGATAAGACTATAAAAGGCAATGCTACATGCATTGTAAATCAACCATTACATGACAATTGTATACACTATCTTCAAAGTGTGTTAGGTCATGCTAATTTTGGTGCTGTAAAAAAGGCAACTGAGAATTGTTGTTTAAAGCAGTGTTTCCCAACCAGTGTGCCGCGGCACACTAGTGTGCCACGGGACATGGTCAGGTGTGCTGCAAGCCCGGCCTGGCTGGAGCTTCCCTAGCGGTGACGGCGTGAACTTTTGGGGCCCGGTGGGAGGGCACCGGCCACTGTTGCTTCTAAGCTGCGTGGGCGGGTGCCCGCACAGCCATTAGGAACCCCCCCGCAGAAATTTTTGAAGTGGCGCAAAGCCACACAGTCCTGAATCGCTCCCTTCTCTGGCCAGCAAAGTCTGCTGCTTAGGAAAGCGGCGCATTTGAAAAACGCGTGTTTTAAAAGCGCGCTGCTTTCCCAGGCAGCCGGCTTGCTGGCCGGAGAAGCAAGCGATCTGGGACTGTGTGGCTTTGCGCCGTGATGACAACAACGGCGCCGTGGTGGCTTTCAAGCGGCGCCCTTCGTGGCGCCCCACCACCCGTTCCTGCAGGTAGCAGTCAGGCCGGGTACCGGGAGGTGGAGGCGGTGCGTGGCCGGGCGCTGAGCACCATGGACACCTGGGAGGGCAAAGGGGTGAATGTGGCTGCTGCCTCTTAGGCGGAGGCGAAGGCGACGGTGGAGTCCATGCTGGGGCCATGCGGGGCTACTGATCCAAGGGGTCGCGGACCAGCAAGCCGCCCTCCACTCTCTCTCCGCTCTCTCTCTCTTTCTCTCTCTGTTGCTGGTGTGGTGCACGAGAGAGAAAGAGGGAGAGAGAAAAAGGAGGAGAGAAAGCAAGAGAGAAAGAGAGAGAAGTAAAAGCAAGAGAGAAATGAAGAGGGAGAGAGAAAGCAAGGAAGAGAGAGAGAGAGAAAGAGTGTGTGTGTGTGAGAAGGCAGGAGAGAAAGAAAGAAAGAGAAAGAAAGAAAGAGAAAGAGAGAGAGAGAAAGAAAGAAAGAGAGAGAGAGAAAGCAAGAGAGAAAGAGAAAGAGGGAAGGAAAGCAAGAGAGAGAGAAAGAGAGAAAGCAAGGGAGAGAGAAAGAGAGAATAAAAGAGAGAGCAAGAGAGAGAGAGAGAATGCAAGAGAAAGAGAGAAAGCAAGAAAGAGAGAAAGAGGGAGGGAAGGAGGGAGAGAGAAAGAGCAAAAAAGAGAGGAAGGAAGGAAGAAAGAAAGAGGGATGGAGAGAGGGGGGAAAGAAAAAGGGAGGGAGAGAGGGGGTGAAAGAAAGTGGGAGGGAGAGAGAAATAGGGTGAAAGGGAGGAAGAGAGGGTTTTTTGTCCAAACTTTTTTAGCCTCCCCCCCCCCCCCCGCTCAATGTTCCCCAGGATTTTGTAAATGTGAATAATGTGTCGCGGCTCAAAAAAGGTTTGGAAACACTGGTTTAAAGGTTAAAAGCTCTAGCAGATTTCTGGATTGCTCGGTTTGCAGTAAAGTAAAAGTAAAAAGATTTCCTATTCCAAAGGTTAGCACACATATTACAAAAAGACCTTTTGAGTTGGTTCATGGAGATTTATCTGGACCATACAAATCCAGTCAAGAAGGTGCTAAATATGTTTTTGTTCTAGTGGATGATTTTACAAGATATATATTTTGTATATTGTTAAAGTATAAAAGTGAATTATTTGTAAAATTCAAGGAATGGGCTAACAAGATTGAGAGACAGTTTGATTTTAATGTTGGTAAATTACAGACAGACAAAGGTGGAGAGTTTATTGGTTTACAGTTCAAAAGATGGCTTGGATTAAAAGGGATGGTACATAGAATGACTAATCCTTATTCTCCTGCTGAGAATGGGATTGTAGAAAGGAAGATAGAAAGGAAGAAATATTTTTAGAGACGCATTATTGACAGATGCAAATTTACTATTTCATTTTTGGGCTGAGGCCATATATACTGCTACCTATCTAGTTAATAGGACATGGAGTTCAAGTATAAACCAGACTCCATATTACAACTTGTATAAGAAAAATCCCAATTTGCAACACCTTAGAATTTTTGGTTCCTTTGCTTATGTATTGATTCCAGAAGAACAGAGGTTAAAGGGACAGCCAAAGTAGAAAAAGTTTAGATTTGTGAGGTATGACAAACACTCCAAAAGATACAGGTTTTCTACTTCATATGGTAAGGTGCAAATTTTGAGAAACAACGAGATTGGGAGAAGATTCATTCAAATACTGAGATATTTTTTAGAGAATAAAACAACTGAGTTAAGTCAAAGTGAGGTTAAAGTTAGGCCACAGATAGAAAGTGTGAAACGTGAAGTTGAAGAAGAACAAGTATCAGAGCCTGAGGAATAACCGGATGTTAGTGAAGAAAGAGTGTTTCTCAGGAGGTCCGAAAGGACTAAAATTGGGAAGCCTCCAGATAGATATGGCTATTCACAGGGTATTTATATGTGTAGTGTTTTAGGTGAGCCACAAAGTTATGATGAAATGTTAAAGAGGTCACCAGAAGAAATTCAGAGATGGAAACAAGCCATGAAGGATGAATATGAGGTATTGCAGAAATAAGATGCATTTGATATTGTTGATGTACCTAAGGATAGAAAAGTAATTGGCTCTAAATGGCTGTATAGATTGAAGTCAATGCCTGATGGAAGTATGAAGTACAAAGCAAGGCTTGTAGGGAAGGGATTTATCCAAAAGTATTCACCCACTGCTAAAGCAGAATCTATGAGAATTATGCTAGTGTTAGCAATGCAAAAAGGATTCAGGATAAGACATTTTGATTTTGAATGTGCTTATCTGAATTCCAGTTTGAAAGAAGATGTTTATCTAAAACAAGCACCTGGTTTTGAACTTAAAGATAGTACTAAAGTACATAAGTTAAAAAAAGCTCTCTATGGCTTAAAGCAGTCCTCTAGGAGCTGGAATACATGTTTAAATGAAAAACTAATTAAAATGGGGTTTAGAGGTAGTATAGCAAACACATGTGTATACAACAAAAGTATTGGACAGAATCAAATAATGATAATTGTGGAGGTTGATGACATTTATGTATCTGCAAAAGATGATTGGATAATCATGCCAATACTTAGTGATCTGAACAAGTCATTTGTGACAACGGACTTGGGATATTTAAGACATTAGTTAGGCATTGATGTTGTACAAACAAGTAAACGAAAGATGATATTAAGTCAGAAGACAAAGATTGTACAGTGGTACCTCTACTTAAGAACTTAATTTGTTCTGTGACCAGGTTCTTAAGTAGAAAGGTTTGTAAGTAGAAGCAATTTTTCCCATAGGAATCAATGTAAAAGCAAATAATGCATGCAAATAATGTAAGCAAGTGTTGGTTATGACCTATAAAACTGGACCAGAATATCTCCGGGACCTATAAAACTGGACCAGAATATCTCCGGGACAGCTTTATACTGCACGAATCCCAGCAACTGGAACAATGTTGTCTGGCGGAACCCAGGGAAAGAGCCTTCTCTGTGGCGGTCCTGACCCTCTGGAATCAACTCCCCCCAGAGATTAAGACTGCCCCCAACCCCCTCACCTTTCGCAAACTCCTTAAAATCCACCTCTGCCATCAGGCATGGGGAAATTGATTCCCCCGGGCCATTTCCGCTTCATGTATGGTCTTTGTCTGGGATGTATGACTGTTTTTATATTAAGGGTTTCAAATTGCTTTTTAACTATTGGATTTGTACTATGTTTTTTGTTGTGAGCCGCTCCGAGTCTCTGGAGAGAGGCGGCATACATATAAACAAACAAACAAACAAACAAACAAACAAACAAATAAATAAATAAATATTGCTGCATCGGAATATTAGAAGGGGTGTCAGGATTAAGCAATATCTTGAGGTAATATCCCAATGCAGAAGGAAGGACTATGAAGAGAATGCTGAGTCATTCTTAGTCAATTGAGTATGCAGCAACCTGATTGGGGGATAAATATATAAATATGTAGGAGCTTGTGTGCTCTTCTCTGCTGTTGCTTGCTTGCTGTTGATATTCTTTCCTGTTGATTTCCCTGGTGTTGCTCCCTGTTGGTTCCTGTGAGTAGATGTAATTGAGATAGTTGTAATAATAGTAGTGTGACTTATGTATAGTGAGGTAGAATACAGATAGTAGTGTAAATAATAAGTAAATATACTTCTGAAAGAAACCCTGCTACTGTGTTTCATTGAAGACTTCAGCTTCCTATCTACTGGTCTGTGGTTGACTGGGTTTGGTAAGCTTTTGAAGGTGCAACTCCAAGTTTTTGTGATCAGTCTGAACTTCCACTAGGTAGTGAGCTCCCTCAAGGTGATGCCTCCAGGTCTTGAAGGCAGACTTGATGGCCAACAACTCCTTCTCCCAAATAGTGTAATAGCACTCAGACAAATTATGCTTTCTGGAATCATAAGCACACAGAAACAGAGGACTACCATCCTCATGTGTCTGGAGGAGCACAGCTCTGATGGCAATGTCTGATGCATCTGCTTACCACCACAAAGGGACAAAGCAGGTCTGGATGCTTGAGGATTGGTTTCTTCATGAAGGCCTTCTTTAGGGTCAGGAATGCCCACTGTTCAGGATCGCCCCACTGGAACATGACTTTTATTTGCAGATGAGTGACGGGCACGGTCAGAGTGGCAAACCCCATAATGAATGTCCAGTAATAATTTGCTATCCCCAAGAGTCTCTGTATGCCTTTCACCTGATGAAGGGGTTGCCACATTTTCAAGGCCTTGACCTTGCCAGGATCCATTGCAATGCTTTCTGGAGAAATACGATGCCCCAAGAACTTGATGGTGTTCTGATAAAACTGACATTTTTTCAACTTGGCATAAAGGTGATGTTCTCCCAGACATTGCAAGATTTGACGGAAATGCTGGAGATGTCTCGTTCATGATGGGGAGTAAATCAGGATGTCATCAAGATAAACTATGACAAATTGATCCAACAGTTTCCAGAAAACGTCATTCATGAAGTGTTTGAAGACAGCTAGAGTATTTGTGAGTTTAAAAGGACATGGCCATATACTCAAAATGGCCATACCAAGTCCCGAACGCTGTCTTCCACTGGTCTCCCTCCCAGATGCATACCAGGTTGTAGGCATCATGCAGATCCACCTTGGTGAAGATGGTCACCAATTGAAGTCTTTCCATGAGTTCAGGAATCAAAGGCAAAGGATACTGGTTGCACACTGTAATGGCATTCAGTTTACGATAGTCACAGCACAAGTACAAATCACCAGTTTTCTTTTTCACAAAGAGGACTGGAGCGAACAAGGTTGACAATGAGGGTCGATGAAACCCCTGGCTACGTTTTTGTCCAAAAAGTCCCATAACATGACCAATTCAAGTTCCGGCATTGAATAAATGCACCCACCAGAAGCTTGGCATTTGGAAGCAAGTCAATGGCACAATCAATTGGCCAGTGCAGGGGAATTGGTCTGCCTCTTTCTCACTGAACACATCTGCAAAATCCAAGAGATCAGCTGGCAGAGATGTCAAGTTGCACCAGTACCTGAGCTGCATAGACTTGGCATATGTGGTCCACACACTGCAGGCTAGGAAATGACACAAAGTTATGGGACCACACAATGCAAGGGTTGTAAGTTCTCAGCCATGCCAAACCAAGAAACAAGGGGAAATTAAGGCCTTTGGTTGCGTAAAACTGGGTGGCTTCCTCATGTTGTCTGATGATCAGGCTCACAGGCTGGATCATGAATTTGATTGGTCCAATCAGCAACACACATCCATTGATCACCTTGACCATCTGGCACAAGGGAATAGCATAATGATGAGCAAATGCCTCATCCATGAAATTCCTGGTCACTCCAGAATCCACCAAGGCATGCACTGGAAGGCTCCAGTTATGATTGTCAAGAAATTCATCTACAGAAATAGAGTCTGATTTGGTGCCTGCCTGACCCAATGTTTCCACTAGGCTGGGCTCTGGTTGTTTCCTGACATGGTTGCCTGGAAGTGAGTAACAGGAGCAGGGGCTGGAACACGAGCAGGGACTGACATGCCACATCCCTAATAGGCTTGCCTCTCCACAATAGTAACACAACCCCTTGGCCTGACATCTGATCTTTTCTGCATTGGACAAGCAGGATTTGGCTGCACTCAGGTCCATGGGTTTCTCTCTGGTAAGTGGGAGCTGACCGAACAATGGACACACAGGAGGCATCTGAACAAAACATCTCAGGGCTGGAACTGGCAAGTTGACAGGAGGCACTTGGACAACTGGCAAAGTGACAGGAGTTGGCTGCGTGACATGATGAGTGTTTCTGGTTTGGAATCTGGCATTGATTTTCAAGCAAAAGCTGCTCCAATTCTTCCATGGTGGGAGGAATGTTGAAGCGGGCCAATTCATCCAGCATTTGATCTGACAATCCATCCTGGAATGCCTCCATCACAGCAACTTCATTCCAGGTTAATTCTTGGCTAAACCAGTGAAAATCATTGATATATTCTGAAAGGGATCTTTGGCCCTGCTTCAATTTCTTTAATTGCCTGGTAGCCATTTGAACTCTGACAGGTTCTACAAACATCTGCATCTGACCATAAAAAGCCTGGAAATTCTGCAAGAGGGGGCTATTTTGCACAAGCAATGGAGTGACTCACTGGGCCTCCCTGTCAGATAGCAGGCTTATCTCAAACATGTAGAAAATCATTGGCTCTAACATAAATTAACATTTCAGTCAGGTTTCAGGACCAGTTATAGCATGGAAACCGCTTTGATTGTGCTGATGGATGATCTCTGGCGGACCTGGGATAGGGAACATTCCTCTATCCTGGTGCTCCTTGAGCTCTCAACATCCTTCGATACCATTGACCATGGTATCTTTCTGCAATGGCTGGGGGGATTGGGAGTGGGAGGCACTGTTCTACAGTGGTTCTCCTCCTATCTCTCCAGTCATTTGCAGTTGGTGTTAGTAGGGGGGCAGAGGTCCACCTCCTAGCCTCTCCTTTGTAGGGTGCTGCAGGGGTCTGTCCTCTCCCCCTATTAAATATCTACATGAAGCCACTGGGTGAGATCATCTGATGGCATGGGATGAGGTATCATCAGTACACTGATGATACCCAGTTATACATCTCCAACCCATGCCAATTCAGTGAAGCAGTGGATGTGATGTGCCGGTGCCTGGAAGCTGTAAGGGTCTGGATGGGGGCCAACAGGCTCAAACTCAACCCAGACAACACCGAGTGGCTGTGGGCCTTTCTTCCTAAGGACTATTCAATCTGTCTGTCCATTGTTCTGGGGGGAGAAACATTGACCCCCTTAGATAGGGTCCGCAACTTGGGTATCCTCCTGGATCCACAGCTGAACCTTGATCACCACCTCTCAACTGTGGCCAGGGGGAACTTTGCTCAGGTTCACCTGGTTTACCTGAACCTGAAGGCTCTACACACAGTCGCTCAGGCCCTCATCACCTCCCATCTTGATTATTGCAATGCGCTCTACATGGGGCTACCCTTTGGAGACTCAGATTGTCCAGAATGCAGCCATGCGAGCTGTCATGGGTGTACCTCAGTACACCCATATAACACCTATGCTCCACAAGCTGCACTGGCTTCCTATTAGTCTCCGGGCACAATTCAAGGTGATGGTTATCACCTATAAAGCCCTATACGACTCAGGACCAGTCTATTTATGATATCATTTCTTGCCACATACCTCCCTGCGACCTATAAGAGCACACAGAACTGGTTTCCCCCAGGTCCTGTCAACTAAGCAATGCAGGGGAGGGCCTTCTCTGTTGCCACCTCGGCTCTATGGAATCAACTCCCCCCCAATGTCTGTACTGCTCCCATCCTATTGGCTTTTCATAAGGCCACAAAGACCTGGCTTTGTCAGGAAGCCTGAGGGCCATAGCTCAACATCTATCATAGTCATATTGTATGAAAGTTATGTATGCATGTTGATGGGTTAGCTTATTAGGGCTTTTAATTAATGTTTTATAGTTTAGAGTTATATTTGACTTCTTTTTATTGTTTGTAATTTACACTGTTGTAAGCCGCTCTGAGTCCTTTGGGAGTGAGCAGCATAGAAGTCTAATAAATAAATAAATAAATAATAAATAAACATTTGACGTTGTCCCAAAAAAGCTGGAAATAAATCAGAATTCCTAGTAAATTTATCTGGCATGGCGAGATGGCAGATTCAACGAGGAAGAGCAGGAGGAGGGGCAGGCTGGGCAATTTGATTTTGGAGTGCATCTAGCTGATTTGCCATAGCTTGCATTTGCTGGTAAATGGGTTGCTGATTTGCTTGGTAACTTTCCATGAGGTCATTGAGCATATGTGATTTTGTTCTGTCTGGATGGGTTATCGGTCAGAATAAAAACCACACATGCACTCAGAGGATCAAATATAAAACTACATTATTATTAAAACATCCAGAATAAAACAGGTTAATTGTTTAGTCCATGATGGCGGTGTTCCCTTAATTAATTGTCTCTGAGATAAGAACATGTCCCGGGGGGGGGGGGGGGAGCCAAACTCATTAGGAGGAAATTCATTTGAAGTGATTCTATCAGTTAACTGAACTTACAGTTTACCCAGAGATGCAGAGTTCATGAGGTTTTTTTAACAGAGCCAGCATATTGCACCCATAATCTGGGTCCTCATTTTATCCACCTCAGTAGGATAGAAGGCTGAGTCAACCTTGAGCCGATGATGAGATTTGAACCACTGAACTGCAGGTCTAGCAGTCAACATTAGTGGTCTGCAATACTGGATTCTACCCACTGCACCACCTCGGCGTAAGTGTATCCGAAAGGTTTTGTATACAATCTGAAGATAAACCAGAGTATAGATCTTCTGGGGCGGAGCCACGGTGCTTTCTGAGCCTGAATCCCCTGTAATCGGAAGCCCATATCAGGGCTCATCAACCATGGAGAAATAGATTAGAAAGTAAAGCATCCAGCGAGCATTTCAGTGAAAGGCAATTGCCAAGCCTAAAGCAGGGACTAAGCTTTCAACCCCAAAAGGGGGAAATGCAACCATTGCCATGATGATTGCCTCAGCAATAGGACAGCCCCAGCAACAGTGGGAGAAGTAAGATTCTATACATTTCTGATATATCACTAAGTAGGCAAGGCAATCAATAGATGTGATTTAACACAACTTGATAATCTGAAACCTTAAGTGGTGTACAAACTGTGCTCAAAAAAGAGGGGGAATCCCTCATATTGCTGATAGCCAATTAGTGGTGAGAGAAACAGAGATAAGATGTCAGCACGGTGGGAAGCATGAAAAATTTTGCTAGTTGGAGAGAGCTTATCTACTAAAACTATCTCTGTGTGAATTTTGATCA
The DNA here is from genome assembly GCF_031021105.1 of Erythrolamprus reginae. Lineage (NCBI taxonomy): Eukaryota > Metazoa > Chordata > Lepidosauria > Squamata > Dipsadidae > Erythrolamprus > Erythrolamprus reginae. Next base: position 85,127,105 of record NC_091963.1, read on the forward strand.
GGTTTGGAGACTAATGGAGCTTCTAAGAACTTGATAGAGGAAGGTGAGGAGAGTGTATATTGTTAAGATGCAGCAATTGAGGGTGAGCAGAGCAGCGTGGAAGAAAGAATTTCATCAGATAAAATGGAGCAGAGAGGAATAATAAATCTCCTGGACATTTTCAAGAGGAGATTAGACTGTCATTTGGCTGGGGTGCTGTAGGATTTCCTGCTTAAGCAGGGGGTTAGACTTGATGACCTGCAAGGTCCCTTTCAACTCAAATAAATAAATAAACAAACAAACAAACAAATAAATAAATAAAGTGGAGAAGCTTGAGAGTGATTGGACTATTTAACTGGTGGAAGGCAGATTTATATTGTGAGTGCTAAAGACTTTGTGTATTGGGAACTGATTTTGTGAGCTGCGTGAGCTGAGTAAATCAAGGGAGAAGGGAGAAGAAGATTCGGTCAATTGGACTGAGCTGGTTTGAAACGGAATAGAGTCATAAGTGTTCACTAGTTTTACCCGCTGTCTGATGAATACACAGTGAAAAACAATAAACTCTTCCTAGATAATGAAATTTAAACTGTAACTTAAAGTATAAACTGTAACTTAAATTTAAATTATAATTGAATTCAGAATCAGACTCTTTTAAACCCTGCTGTTCTGTTCTGGTCTATTTGACCGAAAATGAAGTTTGAGACCCTGTAAAAAAATTTCCCTGTGTATCTGAAACTTGAAATTACATGACTTTCTTCATTTGAGGGGTTCTTTCTATGGGAGGGGGTTTGCTTAATTTTTGCTGGGCACAATGACTGTACACTTGTACTGTTCCCATGTCTATTTGACCCAGACTAAGAAAAAGGTTGGTTTTTGCTACTGTTAGTGTTTTTTTTGAATATCTATTGCATTAGTAAACTATATCTGAATATGCTTGATCATAAACAAATGAAAAATTAAAATTAAAATTAATGTTTATTTATTCATTTTGCTCAGAAAAGCCCCCCCCCCTGTCTGCAATTATGTTTGATATATATATAGACTAGGCTTCAAGTTTCAAATTACATCTTTCTTTTAGAATGGATTTATTTCATATGATTAGTTGTTTGCTACCAGCTTTGCCAATAGCTTGCCTTCAACTCAAAGGGCAATCGAGAGCATGCTGGTGACAAAAAAGGCTGGAAATCAAACTCAGACAATGCAGGCAACTCTATTGGCAATTTAGAAAACAATGTTGAAGATGCAATAAAAATGGATTGAAACTACAAAAATATGAGAGAGGACATACAGAAGGTTGACAACAGAATAGGTAACATACAACAAATTCTGGAAAGAAATGAACAAAAGATAATAGTGGTGGAGAAAAGAACACAACAGATCAAGAAGGATGTAGAAGCAGTGGAACATAAATAATGATGTTAAACCATGAATTGGAAGAATTGATTCTGAATCTGGAATTGGACAGAGCAGCATTCTATTTATGCTTCCAGAATATAAAAGAGAATAAAGAAGAAAATCTAGGAGAAATAATGATTTAAATAATAGCAAGCATATTAGGGAAAGACAAACAAGAGGTAATGAATGGACTGGATTAGGTTTATAGAGTTCACACAAATTATGCAAGACGAAATAAGCTACCAAGAGAGGTATACATAAGATGTACACGAAAAGTATAGAGTGATTCCAGTTTATTCTTTATATCTCGGTCTCAAATTCTAATAAGCATAAAATATTTAACCCTGTCCCAGCTTCTCATCAGTTTTTTCACTTTATTTTCATTAATTGTATTCATTTTTGTATCCATACTTTCAAACTGAATGTGTTCCACCACGTACCAGTCCCAATTTTGTATTGTCCATTTTGTTGCATCCTTTCAACCTAAGACTATTACCACTTGGGCACTTTCTATAGATCCTTCCTTAATTTCTCTAAATTCACCTATATCACTCCTTATTACTAATACCGCCATCTCCTTTGTAATCACCCATTATATATTTAACATTCTATTATTTCATCTTGCACCTCTTTCCAGAATTTCTGCACTACCAAGCACTCCCAAAACATATGCATGAACATCCTTCTCTTCTGACATCCATGTCAACAGGCAGCCTTAGCATTCTGATAAATATGCACAAGTTGTGCAGATGTATGGTACCACTTTTGTCTCTTAAAATTTTCTCTAATTCTGTTTCTTCCCTCAGTAGTGCTTCTTTCTTTTCTCTTTCATTCAAATATGTGCATATTGCATTTAATTGAATCATTTCTGTTGGCCCAACAACCATTCTATTTGATTTGTACTTACTCTTCCATTGTTCTCATATAACTGTTCTATCCTATTAATGCACCTGCCCGTTAGCTCACCTATTACCTTATTTAGGTTTGTTTCATTATCTCTATTACATACAATGTTGAGAGCTTTGATTTATTTAATCCTAATTTTCCCTGCCACTTTTTTCAAATTTCTAAGGTCCCTTTCAAATGGCCTATTAATTTATCTAAATTATTTTTATTCCACCTTTCTGTTCTTTATCCCATTAATCTCCTTTTCCAATTTAACCAATTTATTTTCACATACTTGCAGCTCCATTAATCTTTCTATTTGGAACGTACCTCTATACAATTCTAAACAAGGGGTGACCCACCCTCCATCTTTCTCAACTTCAAATAGCGATTTTTTCCTTATTCTTGGCCTTTTATCTTCTTCTACCCAATAATTTAACCTCCTGCCCCATTCATTTAATTTTGCCCCAGGTAAAACACCTGGCACTACCTGAAACAGATACAGTCATACCTCGTCTTACGAACCTAATTGGTTCCAGGGGGAGGTTCGTAAGACGAAAGGTTCGTAAGACGAAACATTGTTTCCCATAGGAAACAATGTAAAGTCAATTAATCCGTGCAACCAAAAAAAACCCCCGCAAAAAAAATGCTGCCGCCCGGCTGTCACCTTTTAAAACAGCCTGGGGGCTTCTCAGCGACCTCCCGAACGCCGAACGCCAAACCCGAACTTCCGGGTTCGGCATTCGGGAGGCCACCGAGAAGCCCCCAGGCTGTTTTAAAAGGTGACAGCCGGGCAGCGGGGCTTCCCAGCAGCCTCCGAACGCCGAACGCGGAAGTTCGGGTTTGGCATTCGGCTTCGGGAGGCTACTGGGAAACCGCCCGGCTGTTTTAAAAGGTGACAGCCAGGCTGGGGGGCTTTTGCCGAACTTCCAGGTTCGGGGTTCGGGAGGTTGCTGGGAAGCCCCCAGGCTGTTTTAAAAGGTGACAGCGGGCAGCGGGGCTTCCCAGCAGCCTCCGAACGCCGAACGCGGAAGTTCGGGTTTGGCATTCGGCTTCGGGAGGCTACTGGGAAACCGCCCGGCTGTTTTAAAAGGTGACAGCCAGGCTGGGGGACTTTTGCCGAACTTCCAGGTTCGGGGTTCGGGAGGTTGCTGGGAAGCCCCCCAGCCTGGCTGTCACCTTTTAAAACAGCCGCGCTGCTTCCCAGCAGCCTCCGAACGCCGAACGCAGAAGTTTGGGTTTGGCGTTCGGCTTCGGGAAGCTGCTGGGAAGCCGCCTGGCTGTTTTAAAAGGTCACAGCCGGGCTGGGAGGCTTCCCAGCAACCTCCAGAACCCCGAACTTTTGCCGAACTTCCGGGTTTGGGGTTCGGGAGGTTGCTGGGAAGTCATGTGACCATTTTTTAAAAAGGTAACTTTAGTCAAGCACTTCTAAAAATTCTTCTGTAACAAATAGCCAAAATAATTGTTAAAAAATTTCCAACTTTGATTGGTTCAGGGGATACAGCTGAGTATGTTGTTGGTTAATTAAATAAATCTGTATGTAGCATAAACTAACAATGAGAGGCTACACAAATTGTCTTACATCCAGCCTCAATTTTTTCACACATGTTTTCTGAACTGTATTCGAATGTGTATGCATTTCATTGGCCTTATTTCACTGAAATGAGTTCTGGTTTAGCAATTTTTTACCTTTGATGGTTGGTTCACATCTGTAGCAAGAAAAAGTGATAAATGTCCATATGTACGTGCCCTAAAATGAAGCAATCAGGATCATCACACATTTATGTGTAAACTTGTGATACATTACAAGATCAAACATTATTTCTGAAAAAGTATTTTTCAATTCTTTATAAAGAAAGAATACTACTGAGATTTTTTTCAGTGGGATTTTTTTTTCAATATGCACATAAACATAACTGAATATCAAAGATGCTTTTTCAAGAGGCAACTGGACTTTCTGATTTTTCTTTGAAGATGTTTCACTTCTCATCCAAGAATCTTGTATAGAACTAAAAAAGCTTCTTGGATAAGAAATGAAACATCTTCAAAGAAAAACCAGAATTCCAGTTGCCTTTTGAAAAAAGCACCCTTGGGACAACCATGGCCTGAATGACTGAGAATCTCCATAGACTTTTAACTGAATATAACTAAGCTGTTTGTAGTGCTTTCTTAAAATATATTTTAGGGCTAGTTGAAAATACTTGCTTTTTCCCAGTGAAATGTGTCAAAGTAAGCTTGGGTTAAGTATTGCACTAAAAGAAAAGATTTATTCCAGCTAATTCTTTTCCTGTGTTGGAAAAAAAAGAGAAGACAAAACCCATAGCTAGAATCTGCACACTGTTCCTGCTGCATGGAAGTTTCATTCTGAATGAACAGGATGCCAAATGTCAAAATCTCAATGGAAATTATTTTGCACTCTTGGGTTCAGTAGTATGACCCTTTATTTTAATCTTTCTTTATGCACGTTAATATGCTACATTTTGCATTTAACATTTTCTTTTTCCCCTACTTTGGATTGCAGCATTATAGCCGGCTAGAAGAGCAGCATCAACATTGCTGTTGAGTTGGCTCAGATCTATTATTTAATAGCTAGCTTTTATGGATATTCCATTCATTGGTGATCATAGGCAGCTACAATTCTGTTGTGCATCACCTTCTCTAATAATAATGTCAGTCATCAGTCTCTTTACAGTAGCCCACTACACATCTGGATTTGCTAATTTTGACAGGGTTTTAAACTATGTGCCTGGAAGCCATGGTTATATGGCTAAATAATCATGCTTTTATTAATAGAATGCCAAAACTTTTTCCTGACAGATTCCAGTTTGTGCTCTATTACAATTGTGGATCACACGTAACTAATGCCATAAATTCATTTGACTAGATATTTAAAGAGGTGTTGACAAATAACTTTTAAATAACAAAAACATCAACTGTAAAAATCAATGAGACAAATTGGAAGGAGGATCCCTTATCTATGTTGATACATACTGCACAGGTTTTTATACATTGAAAAACCTTTCAATATTGAAGGCTGGGTTCTTCGTGGAAGAGACCACTTTTTTGGGGGGAGGGGGCTAACTGGTTATTTTGTTTTTCAACTAAATAAGCCACCAAGTGCAATTCCTGATCTGGGTTTCCCTTTCTGTTACTTCTCCACAATTCTTTGTATTTCAGTTGGGCTCTCAGCTGTCTGCTGCTTCCTCTTTTTCCTGCATTCCTATATTTCATTATTTGCAGCTTCTTCCTCTTCAGCAATGTGAGGAGGATGGGGAAACCCAGTTATATTATGAGCTACAAATCAGCCTTCAGTATCCGAGGTGCTTGTTATTGAATGTTAATGCTGTGTCTGCATTGAAGAAAGAACTGTGTAAAAAGTCAAATGAAGGAATCAGGCCATTACAAAAGATACACGTTTTTTATGAGGTAGCAAAGTTTGCTGATGACACTAAATTGTTCCGGGTAGTGAAAAGTGAAACTGGTTGTCGGGAGCATTTTAACCTAAACAACTGCAAAGTTATGCATTTCGGGGCAAAGAACCCCAATTATACCTACCAACTGATGGGGACCAAGCTTTCTGAGACAACCCAAGAAAGGGATCTTGGGGTTTTGGTGGACAGCTGAATGAAGATGTCAACCCAGTGCGCAGCAACATTAAAAATAGCAAATTCCATGCTTGGCATGATTAGGAAGGGAATCGAAAATAAGTCAGTAAATGTTGTATTGCCTCTGTACAAATCGATGGTGAGACCACACTTTGAGTACGTACTGTGTACAGTTCTGGTCACCACAGCTCAAGAAGGATATAATGGAACTGGAAAAGGTGCAAAAAAGGGCAACAAGTATGATCAAGGAAATGGAGCATCTCCCTTATGAAAACAGGTTGCAACGCCTTGGTCCCTTCAGCCTTGAAAGACGGTGTTTAAGGGGTGACTTGATCGAAGTGTATAAAATCATGCATGAGATAGAAAAGGTGGATAGAGAAAAATTATTTTCTCTATCACACAATACTAGGATGAGGGGTCACTGCCTAAAGCTCATAGGTAAGAAAGTAAGGACAAATAAAGGGAAATATTTCTTCACCCAGAGGGTCATTGGTTTATGGAATTTACTTCCAGAAGTGGTGGTGACAGTTGGCAGCCTTGATAGCTTCAAGGTAGGATTAGACAGATTCATGGATGCCAAGTGTATCAGTAGTTATTGAAATGGATGTCCGTGTGGTGCCTCTATATTGGATGAGGCAGGCAGTATTCCCTTGAATACCATTTGTTGGGGGTCAAGGGAAAGGGAGGGTTTTGCCTTCTCTTTCTCTTCAAGATCCCCATGTACAATTGGTGGGACACTGTGTGACACAGAATGCTGGACTCGATGGGCCTTGGCCTGATTCAGCTTGGTTCTTCTTATGTTCTTATGTTAAGTTTTTCATGGTATAGGACCTGATTATTTGAGCAACTGTCTATATTCCTTGGTGTCACCTCATGTTGCTAGGGTTAGTATGTTCTATGTTCCTTCATTTAAATAATCTCATCTATTAAGATTCAGGAAACTTGGCCTTCCATCAATATCTGTCCTCTTGAATGAGGTTCCTCTCAGGATCTGGATGGTTCCAACTCTTATAACAGCCTTATACCATTCTAAAGACCTTGCCCTTCTCCTAAGCCTTGAAGCAGGACAGTTGACACACTCTTTGTTGGAAATTAGTTGGTGGTGGGATGTTAGTTAGAGGATTTTGCAGATTCCTCATCTTGCTTTTCTTTTCCCTTTCCCTTTCCTTTTTTTCTTTGTCTGAATCAGATTCTGTTTGTTTTTGTTATATATTTCTATGTTATTTTGCTATTTGAGATCCATTAAAATCAAATCTTCATTATGGTCCCAGACCAGCAAGAGCATTAAAATCAAATCTTCATTATGGTCCCAGACCAGCAAGAGAGCAACATCATATCTAATATATAATATGTATATATATAAATAAATAAATAAACAAACAAACCCATCATGTGTTTTTGCTAAAGTTCTCTTGTTCTCCTTGCATCAACAGTAGATGAAGTGTTCTATTTGTGTCATTTGTGCCTGTTCAGAAGAATTTTGCTTTTGAGAAAAAAATACAAAATGACATCTAATGCTAAAGCATGGAATTAAATCTTAGCCTTATATTTCCTAGATACAATAAAAGAGCAAGAAAAAGAAAAGAAATTCTCAAGATATGTCTTTCTACCTCAGTGTTTCCCAACCTTTTTTTGAGCCGTGGCACATTATTCATATTTTCAAAATCCTGGGGAACACTGAAAGGGGGCGGGGGGTGGGGGGGCGGGCTAAAGAAAAGTTTGGACAAAAAAACCCTCTCTCTTCCTCCCTTTCGCTCTATTTCTCCCTCTTTCTCTCTTTTCCTTCCTTCCCTTCTTTCTCTCTCCATCCCTCTTTCTTTCTTTCTTTCTTCCTCTCTTTTTTGCTCTCTTTCTCTCTCCCTCCTTCCCTTCCTCTATGTCTTTCTCTCTCCCTTGCTCTCTCTCTGTCTCTCTTGCTATCTCTTTCTTGCTTTTTTCTCTCTCTCTTGCTCTCTCTCTCTCTTTCACTGTCTTGCTATATGTCTCTTTCTTTCTCTTTGCCTCTCTTGCTATCTCTCTTTCTTTCTCTCTCTTTCTCTCTCTCTGTCTCTCTTGCTATGTCTCTCTTTCTTTCTCTTTCTCTCTCTCTCTGTGCCTCTCTTGCTAAGTCTCTTTTTCTCTTGCTATGTCTCTTTCTTTTTCTCTCTCTCTGCCTCTCTTGCTATGTCTCTTTCTCTCTCACTTTCTCTATCTCTCTTTCTCTGCCTCTCTTGCTGTCTCTCTTTCTTGCTCTGTCTCTCTTTCTCTGCCTCTCTTGCTATGTCTCTCTTTCTCTCTCTCTCAGCCTCTCTTATATGTCTCTCTTTCTTTCTCTCTCTCTCTCAGCTGACTGCAAGCGGGAGCCCTGACGACGGCAGCTGGACGTGCTGCTGGACACCGTATATGCCAGGCCCGCAGCGCCAGCATGTACGACGTCCAGCAGCACGTCCAACCGCCACTGTCAGGGCTCCCGCTTGCAGTCAGCTGAGACAGAGAGAGAGAGAGAGCGCTCCCTCTCGCCGCCGCCATCTCCCCGCGACTGCCTGCGGCCGCTGCGCCCCCCCGCTCCCATCGCCAGTGCCCTCCCGCTGGGCCACAAAGGACACTTGCCGTCGACGCCAGAGAAGCTCCAGCTGGGCGGGGCGCTGCCGGTACTTCCGTCCTGGGGCTCCCGCTCGCAGCTGTCCCCCGGCTCCTACTCGATGCCACGGTTTTCGGCGCTCTCCTGCTGGGCCCCAAAGAAGGAAGGCAGGAAAAAGGCGTGAAGAATGGAGCTCTTCTTCCTGCCTTCCTTCTTTGGGGCCCAGCAGGAGAGCGCCGAAAACTGCGGCATCGAGCAGGAGCCGGGGGACAGCTGCGAGCGGGAGCCCCAGGACGGAAGTACTGGCAGCGCCCCGCCCAGCTGGAGCTTGGCGGCACACCTGGCCATGTCTCGCGGCACACTAGTGTGCCGCGGCACACCGGTTGGGAAACGCTGTTCTAACTGATCAACAGAGATCTAGCAGGTATTTTTGGAATGGATTCTTTTCTGCCATTCCTCCACTCACAGCTAAATCAAGAACATTTAATGAATTTAATACCTGAACAAAAAATTGCCTCCAGTACCAATGCTGATCAATTCTTCTTGTTTCCAGAGATAGCGTAAAGACTTTTAATGTCTGAGCTGTTTTGTCATGAACCATTCAAATAGCTGAAAGATAAGAGAATTATAAAAGATGAAGAGAAAAAGAATCACTCTCCTTCTCCTATCAGAGAACTACTTACTGTGTCAGAGCTATATTATCAAGCTCTTGTCTGGACATATTTAAAACAGCTTTGTCTTTTCCTATATAGCTGCTAAGGAAGCCTGGAAAAAATAGCATTGCTTTAAAAAGTTGCAGAATGTTTGCATCAGAGGTGGATTCCTCCTGGTTCGGACCAGTTCTATAACTTGGTGGCCTGGGTCGCTGGCAATGACCCAGGCCTACCACGGCCTCAAACTGGTTCTTCTTCTTTTCTTTTGCTTCTGCACATGTTCAGAAGCTTTTTTATAGAACTGCATATGCACAGAGAGTCATTTCCGGGAAGTGACATGCACATGCAAAACGTACACTTCATCACGATGTGAACCGATGGAAAAGCTAAGTAGAACCCAATCCTGGTTTACATCCATGGAAGCATTTTTTTTTCTGATTTAGGATAAGAATTGTAGTCCAGGCTGCAGAACAATAATTTGGGGAAGTACTTCTCCCTCATTCTGCTTCCTGCCACCTGAATTAAGAGCTCTCTAATATATTACTCTTATCAGCAAGTGCAATCTTAATTCTTCTAGTAGTTTTGTATC